>NC_053026.1:87911560-88211560 GCF_003073215.2 Triticum urartu
TAAGCAAATAAGATGTATAAACATGATAAACATCATATGCAATCAAATAATAGTGACATGATATGGCCAATATCATATAGCTCCTTTGATCTCCATCTTGGGGCTCCATGATCATCTTGTCACCGGCATGACACCATGATCTCCATCATCATGATCTCCATCATCGTGTCTTCTTGAAGTTGTCTCGTCATCGACATGCAAGTCGTGATTCCCTTGACAAGAACATGATCAATCTCATACATCACATATATCATTCATCACATCCTTTTGGCCATATCACATCACATAGCAAACCCTGCAAAAACAAGTTAGACGTCCTCTAATTGTTGTTTGCATGTTTTACGTGGCTGCTATGGGTTTCTAGCAAGAACGTTTCTTACCTATGCAAAACCACAACGTGATATGCCAATTGCTATTTACCCTTCATAAGGACCCTTTTCATCGAATCCGATCCGACTAAAGTAGGAGAGACAGACACCCGCTAGCCACCTTATGCAACTAGTGCATGTCAGTCGGTGGAACCTGTCTCACGTAAGAGTATGTGTAAGGTCGGTCCGGGACGCTTCATCCCACGATGCCGCCGAATCAAGATAAGACTAGTAACGGCAAGCATATTGAACAAAATCAACGCCCACAACTACTTTGTGTTCTACTCGTGCATAGAAACTACGCATAAACCTGGCTCATGATGCCACTGTTGGGGAACGTAGCAGAAATTCAAAATTTTCCTACGTATCACCAAGATCTATCTATGGAGAAACCAGCAACGAGGGGAAGGAGAGTGCATCTACATACCCTTGTAGATCGCTAAGCGGAAGCGTTCAAGTGAACGGGGTTGATGGAGTCGTACTCGTCGTGATTCAAATCACCGATGATCAAGTGCCGAACGCACGGCACCTCCGCGTTCAACACACGTACAGCCCGGTGACGTCTCCCACGCCTTGATCCAGCAAGGAGAGAGGGAGAGGTTGAGGAAGACTCCATCCAGCAGCAGCACAACGGCGTGGTGGTGATGGAGGAGCGTGGCAATCCTACAGGGCTTCGCCAAACACCACAGAAGAGGAGGGAGAGAGAGATGTAGGGCTGCACCAAAGGCATAAGGTATGTCTCAAGAGGCCCTCCTACCCTCACTATATATAGGTAGCCCAAAGGGGGGGGTGCGCCAGCCCTAGGAGATCCAATCTCCTAGGGGGCGGCGGCCAGGGGAGGTTTCCCTTCCCCCCAAGGCACCTAGGAGGTGCCTTCCCTCCTTGGGACTCTTCCTTTAGGGTTCCCCCTTCACCCTAGGCGCATGGGCCATAAGGGAAGTGGCGCCCCAGCCCACTTTGGGCTGGATCCCTTCCCACTTCAGCCCATGGGACCCTCCGGGATAGGTGGCCCCACCCGGTGGGCCCCCGGGACCCTTCCGGTGGTCCCGGTACAATACCGATGACCCCGAAACTTGTCCCGATGGCCGAAATAGGACTTCCTATATATAAATCTTTACCTCCGGACCATTCCGGAACTCCTCGTGACGTCTGGGATCTCATCCGGGACTCCGAACAACATTCGGTAACCACATACAAGCTTCCTTTATAACCCTAGCGTCATCGAACCTTAAGTGTGTAGACCCTACGGGTTCGGGAGACATGCAGACATGACCGAGATGTTCTCCGGTTAATAACCAACAGCGGGATCTGGATACCCATGTTGGCTCCCACATGTTCCACGATGATCTCATCGGATGAACCATGATGTCAAGGACTCAATCAATCCCGTATTCAATTCCCTTTGTCTAGCGGTACGATACTTGCCCGAGATTCGATCGTCGGTATCCTGATACCTTGTTCAATCTCGTTACCGGCAAGTCTCTTTACTCGTTCCGTAACACATCATCCCATGATCAACTCCTTGATCACATTGTGCACATTATGATGATGTCCTACCGAGTGGGCCCAGAGATACCTCTCCGTTTACACGGAGTGACAAATCCCAGTCTCGATTCGTGCCAACCCAACAGACACTTTCGGAGATACCTGTAATGTACCTTTATAGCCACCCAGTTACGTTGTGACGTTTGGCACACCCAAAGCATTCCTACGGTATCCGGGAGTTGCACAATCTCATGGTCTAAGGAAATGATACTTGACATTAGAAAAGCTTTAGCATACGAACCACACGATCTAGTGCTATGCTTAGGATTGGGTCTTGTCCATCACATCATTCTCCTAATGATGTGATCCCGTTATCAATGACATCCAATGTCCATGGTCAGGAAACCGTAACCATCTATTGATCAACGAGCTAGTCAACTAGAGGCTTACTAGGGACATGGTGTTGTCTATGTATCCACACATGTATCTGAGTTTCCTATCAATACAATTATAGCATGGATAATAAACGATTATCATGAACAAGGAAATATAATAATAACTAATTTATTATTGCCTCTAGGGCATATTTCCAACAGTCTCCCACTTGCACTAGAGTCAATAATCTAGTTCACATCGCCATGTGATTAACAGTCACATGTCACATCGCCATGTAACCAACATCCAAAGAGTTTACTAGAGTCAATAATCTAGTTCACATCACTATGTGATTAACACTCAATGAGTTCTGGGTTTGATTATGTTGCTTGTGAGAGAGGTTTTAGTCAACGGGTCTGAATCTTTCAGATCCGTATGTACTTCGCAAATCTCTATGTCATCTTGTAGATGCAGCTACTACGCTATATTTGGAGCTATTCCAAATAACTGTTCTACTTGGAGCTATTCTAAATTGTTGCTCCATTATACGTATCCGGTATCTCTACTCAGAGCTATCCGGATAGGTGTTAAGCTTGCATCGACGTAACCCTTTACGACGGACTCTTTTACCACCTCCATAATCGAGAAAATTCCTTAGTCCACTAATTACTAAGGATAACTTTGACCGCTATCCTGTGATCCATTCATGGATCACTCTTGTACCCCTCGACTGACTCATGGCAAGGCACACTTCAGGTGCGGTACACAGCATAGCATACTGTAGAGCCTACGTCTTAAGCATAGGGGACGACCTTCGTCCTTTCTCTCTATTCTGCCGTGGTCGAGCTTTAAGTCTTAACTTCATACCTTACAACTCAGGCAAGAACTCCTTCTTTGACTGATCCATCTTGAACACCTTCAAGATCATGTCAAGGTATGTGCTCATTTGAAAGTACTATTAAGCGTTTTGATCTATCCTTATAGATCTTGATGCTCAATGTTCAAGTAGCTTAATCCAGGCTTTCCATTGAAAAACACTTTCCAAATAACCCTATATGCTTTCCAGAAATTCTATGTCATTTCTGATCCATAATATGTCAACAAGATATACTCATCAGAAATTCTATAGTGCTCCCACTCACTTTCTTTGGAAATACAAGTTTCTCATAAACTTTGTATATACCCAAAATCTTTGATCATCTCATCAAAGCATACATTCCAACTCCGAGATGCTTACTCCAGTCCTTAGAAGGATTGCTGGAGCTTTGCATACTTATTAGCATCTTTCAGGATTGACAAAACCTTCTGGTTGTATCACATACAACCTTTCCTCAAAAACCATCGAGGAAACAATGTTTTGACATCCTATCTGGAAAATTTCATAAATAATGCAGTAATCGCTAATATAATTCCAACGGACTCTTAGCATCGCTACGAGTGAGAAAGTCTCATCGTAGTCAACTCCTTGAACTTGTCGGAAAACATCTTAACGACAAGTCGAGCTTTCTTAATGGTGACATTTACCATCATTGTCCGCCTTCCTTTTAAAATCCATATGTACCTAACAGCCTTACGACCATCAAGTAGTTTCTCCAAAGTCTACACTTTGTTTTCATACATGGATCCTCTCTCGGATTATATGGCCTCGATCCATTTATCGGAATCCGGGCCCACCATCACTTCTCCATAGCTCGTAGGTTCATTGTTGTCTAGCAACATGACTTCCAAGACAGGATTACGTACCACTCTAAAGTAGTACGCATCCTTGTCATCCCACGAGGTTTGGTAGTGACTTGATCCGAAGTTTCATGATCACTATCATAAGCTTCCACTTCAATTGGTGTAGGTGCCACAGGAACAACTTCCTGTGCCCTGCCACACACTAGTTGAAGAGACGGTTTAATAACCTTATCAAGTCTCCACCATCCTCCCACTCAATTCTTTCGAGAGAAACTTTTCCTCGAGAAAGGACCCGATTCCAGAAACAATCCCTTATTGCTTTCGGATCTGAGACAGGAGGTATACCCAACTGTTTTGGGTGTCCTATGAAGATGCATTTATCCGCTTTGGGTTCGAGCTTATCAACCTGAAACTTTTTCACATAAGCGTCGCAGCCCCAAACTTTTAAGAAATGACAGCTTAGGTTTCTCTAAACCATAGTTCATACGGTGTCATCTCATCGGAATTACGTGGTGCCCTATTTAAAGTGAATGTGGTTGTCTCTAATGCCTAACCCATAAACTATCGTGGTAATTCGATAAGAGACATCATGGTATGCATCATATCCAATAGGGTGCAGTTATGATGTTCGGACATCACACTACGGTGTTCCAGGCTGTATTAGGTGTGAAACAATTTCCACAATGTCTTAATTCTGTGCCAAACTCATAATTCAGATATTCATCTCTATGATCATATCATAGATATTTTATCCTCTTGTCACGACGATCTTTCAACATCACCCTGAAATTACTTGAACCTTTCAATAATTCAGACTCGTGATTCATCAAGTAAATGTACTCAACATCTACTCAAATCATCTGTGAAGTAAGAACATAACGATATCCACTACATGCCTCAGCACTCATTGGACTGCACACATCAAAATGTATTACTTCCAACAAGTTGCTTTCTAGTTCCATTTTACTGAAACCGAGGCTTTTAGTCATCTTGCCCATGTGGTATGATTTGCATGTCTCAAGTGATTCAAAATCAAGTGAGTACAAAATGGTCCATTTGCATGGAGTTTCTTCATGCATATATACCAATAGACATGGTTCGCATGTCTCAAACCTTTCAAAACGAGTGAGCCCAAAGATCCATCAACATGGAGCTTCTTCATGCGTTTTATACCGATATGACTTACGTGGCAGTGCCACAAGTAGGTGGTACTATCATTACTATCTTATATCTTTTGGCATGAACATGTGTATCACTACGATCGAGATTCAATGAACCATTCATTTTAGGTGTAAGACCATTGAAGGTATTATTCAAATAAACAGAGTAACCGTTATTCTCCTTAAATGAATAACCGTATTGCGATAGACATAATCCAATCATGTCTATGCTCAACGCAAACACCAATCTCGATGGTAGAGGGAGCTTGCGATGCTTGATCACATCAACATTGGAAACACTTCCAACACATATCGTCAGCTCACCTTTAGCTAGTCTCCGTTTATTCCATAGCTTTTATTTCGAGTTACTAACACTTTAGCAACCAAACCGGTATCTAATACCCTGGTGCTACTTGGAGTACTAGTAAAGTACACATCAACACAATATATATCCAATATACTTCTATCGACCTTGCTAGCCTTCTCATCTACCAAGTATCTAGGGTAATTCTGCTCCAGTGGCTGTTCCCCTTATTACAGAAGCACTCAGTCTCGGGTTTGGGTTCAACCTTGGGTTTCTTCACTAGAGCAGCAGCTGAATTGCCGTTTCATGAAGTATCCCTTTGTTCCCTTGCCCTTCTTGAAACTAGTGGTTTCACCAACCATCAACAATTGATGCTCCTTCTTGATTTCTACTTTTGTGGTGTCAAACATCGCGAATATCTCAAGGATCATCATATATGTCCCTGATATATTATAGTTCATCACGAAGCTCTAGCAGCTTGGTGGTAATGACTTCGGAGAACTATCACTATTTCATATGGAAGATCAACTCCCACTCGATTCAAGCGATTGTTGTACTCATACAATCTGAGCACATGCTCAACGATTGAGCTTTTCTCCTTAGTTTGCAGGCTTAGGAAACTTGTCAGAGGTCTCATACCTCTTGACGTGGGCACTAATCTGAAATCCCAATTTCAGTCCTCGAAACATCTCATATGTTCCGCGACGTTTCAAAACCGTCTTCGGTGCCTCAATTCTAAACCGTTTAACTGAACTATCACGTAGTTATCAAAATGTGTATGTCAGATGTTCGCAACATCCACAGACGACGTTCGAGGTTCAGCACACTGAGCGGTGCATTAAGGACATAAGCCTTCTATGAAGCAATGAGGACAATCCTCAGTTTACGGACCTAGTCCGCATAATTGCTACTATCAACTTTCAACTAATTTTTCTCTAGGAACATAACTAAACAGTAGAACTAAAGCGCGAGCTACGACATAATTTGCAAAATCCTTTTGACTATGTTCAGGATAATTAAGTTCATCTTATGAACTCCCACTCAGATAGACATCCCTCTAGTCATCTAAGTGATTACATGATCCGAGTCAACTAAGCCGTGTCCGATCATCACGTGAGACGGACTAGTCAACGTCGGTGAACATCTTTATGTTGATCGTATCTTCTATACGACTCATGCTCGACCTTTCGGTCTTCTGTGTTCTGAGGCCATGTCTGTACATGCTAGGCTCGTCAAGTTAACCCTAAGTGTTTTGCATGTGTAAAACTGTCTTACACCCGTTGTATGTGAACGTAAGGATCTATCACACCCGATCATCACGGCGTGCTTCGAAACGACGAACTGTAGCAACGGTGCACAGTTAGGGGAGAACACTTCTTGAAATTTTAATGAGGGATCATCTTATTTACTACCGTCGTTTTAAGCAAATAAGATGTATAAACATGATAAACATCATATGCAATCAAATAATAGTGACATGATATGGCCAATATCATATAGCTCCTTTGATCTCCATCTTGGGGCTCCATGATCATCTTGTCACCGGCATGACACCATGATCTCCATCATCATGATCTCCATCATCGTGTCTTCTTGAAGTTGTCTCGTCATCGACATGCAAGTCGTGATTCCCTTGACAAGAACATGATCAATCTCATACATCACATATATCATTCATCACATCCTTTTGGCCATATCACATCACAATAGCACCCTGCAAAAACAAGTTAGACGTCCTCTAATTGTTGTTTGCATGTTTACGTGGCTGCTATGTTTCTAGCAAGAACGTTCTTACCTATGCCAAAACCACAACGTGATATGCCAATTGCTATTTACCCTTCATAAGGACCCTTTTCATCGAATCTGATCCGACTAAAGTGGGAGAGACAGACACCCGCTAGCCACCTTATGCAACTAGTGCATGTCAGTCGGTGGAAACTGTCTCACGTAAGAGTATGTGTAAGGTCGGTCCGGGACGCTTCATCCCACGATGCCGCCAAATCAAGATAAGACTAGTAACGGCTAGTAAATTGACAAAATCGACGCCCACAACTACTTTGTGTTCTACTCGTGCATAGAAACTACGCATAGACCTAGCTCATGATGCCACTGTTGGGGAACGTAGCAGAAATTCAAAATTTTCCTACGTCACCAAGATCTATCTATGGGAACCAGCAACGAGGGAAGGAGAGTGCATCTACATACCCTTGTAGATCGCTAAGCGGAAGCGTTCAAGTGAACGGGGTTGATGGAGTCGTACTCGTCGTGATTCAAATCACCGATGACCAAGTGCCGAACGCACGGCACCTCCGCGTTCAACACACGTACAGCCCGGTGACGTCTCCCACGCCTTGATCCAGCAAGGAGAGAGGGAGAGGTTGAGGAAGACTCCATCCAGCAGCAGCACAACGGCGTGGTGGTGATGGAGGAGCGTGGCAATCCTGCAGGGCTTCGCCAAGCACCACAGAAGAGGAGGGAGAGAGAGATGAGGGCTGCACCAAAGGCATAAGGTATGTCTCAAGAGGCCCTCCTACCCTCACTATATATAGGAGCCCAAAGGGGGGGGTGCGCCAGCCCTAGGAGATCCAATCTCCTAGGGGGCGGCGGCCAGGGGAGGTTTCCCTCCCCCCCAAGGCACCTAGGAGGTGCCTTCCCTCCTTGGGACTCTTCCTTAGGGTTCCCCCTTCACCCTAGGCGCATGGGCCATAAGGGAAGTGGCGCCCCAGCCCACTTTGGGCTGGATCCCTTCCCACTTCAGCCCATGGGACCCTCCGGGATAGGTGGCCCCACCCGGTGGGCCCCCGGGACCCTTCCGGTGGTCCCGGTACAATACCGATGACCCGAAACTTGTCCCGATGGCCGAAATAGGACTTCCTATATATTAATCTTTACCTCCGGACCATTCCGGAACTCCTCGTGACGTCCGGGATCTCATCCGGGACTCCGAACAACATTCGGTAACCACATACAAGCTTCCTTTATAACCCTAGCGTCATCGAACCTTAAGTGTGTAGACCCTACGGGTTCGGGAGACATGCAGACATGACCGAGACGTTCTCCGGTCAATAACCAACAGCGGGATCTGGATACCCATGTTGGCTCCCACATGTTCCACGATGATCTCATCGGATGAACCACGATGTCAAGGACTTAATCAATCCCGTATACAATTCCCTTTGTCTAGCGGTACGATACTTGCCCGAGATTCGATCGTCGGTATCCCGATACCTTGTTCAATCTCGTTACCGGCAAGTCTCTTTACTCGTTCCGTAACACATCATCCCGTGATCAACTCCTTGATCACATTGTGCACATTATGATGATGTCCTACCGAGTGGGCCCAGAGATACCTCTCCGTTTACACGGAGTGACAAATCCCAGTCTCGATTCGTGCCAACCCAACAGACACTTTCGGAGATACCTGTAGTGTACCTTTATAGCCACCCAGTTACGTTGTGACGTTTGCACACCCAAAGCACTCCTACGGTATCCGGGAGTTGCACAATCTCATGGTCTAAGGAAATGATACTTGACATTAGAAAAGCTTTAGCATACGAACTACACGATCTAGTGCTATGCTTAGGATTGGGTCTTGTCCATCACATCATTCTCCTAATGATGTGATCCCGTTATCAATGACATCCAATGTCCATGGTCAGGAAACCGTAACCATCTATTGATCAACGAGCTAGTCAACTAGAGGCTTACTAGGGACATGGTGTTGTCTATGTATCCACACATGTATCTGAGTTTATTTCCTATCAATACAATTCTAGCATGGATAATAAACGATTATCATGAACAAGGAAATATAATATAACTAATTTATTATTGCCTCTAGGGCATATTTCCAACAGCACTATGGCCGTTAGATGGACATCATACGGTCACTGGAGCTAGAATCATGCATATTGACTAAGTTCACAAAGCCCTCCGTCCCCATCAACTTACTAGGCCCACAAGTCAGCCTGCCACTATACTGGGTCCCAGCTAGCAGGGGAAGTATTCATTTTTTTGTGCGTAATAAGGAGGCACTTCCTTGCGTGCGAAGATATAGCTGGTGGGTCCGAGCTGTCAGCGGAGGTAACATTTTTTCACGGAATACAGAGGCCCTTTCGGTCGGTCCCAGATGTCAGGTGGAGGAATCATTATTTTGCGTGTAATAAGGAGGCATTTCCTTGCGTGCGGCCGTGGACCCAGCTGTTAGCCTCTCCACGTACAGCCCACTTCAGATGCATGTCGGTCGTTGACCATGTTGACCAGGCCGTGCCGAGAGCACCAGGGCGGTGGACGACAGGGAGGCCTAGGAAGGGAACGAGACGGAGCTAGGGAAGACTCAGCAGTTGTTTCCCACGCGGAGGGGGGTATGACTGTACGAGGGTTTACTAGTTCGTCTGCCGTTGCTGGAGAATAACAGCAGGTGTGGGTAAGTAGAGGGATGGCTAGGCCAGCGATGGGAGTATGGTGGGGCGGTGAGGCCTGCGCGGCAGCACAGCCAGCCGCGGGGAGGAGGGAGCAGGCAGTCCCGCCGGCGCTTGTTTGAGCGGCTGGAGCAGGAAGAGCAGAGATTGAAGAAGCAGGACGGCCGTTGGATGGACATCCAACAGTCACTACTTGTGCGCCAACCTTTTTTTAGGAAAGCCTCAAATCTGTGGAAAACAGCATACCGCCCATCTGCCATTATTTCTAATAATTTACATCTCATTAGCTAATTCTTAAGGTTTTTTTGGAGCCCATATTCTTTTTGTTAGCATTACAGCCCATATTGTCGCCACGGTTAAAAAATTATACGAAATTTTGCATATTTCGGTGCGGTCCGAACTGTTTTTAATCCCGAAATTTCGAGTCACATTCAACTAATTTTAAAAATAAATGTATATCAATATAAAATCCAACAAATTGTCCATGCATAAAAATCAATGCAATTTAAAATCTCGAAATGAAAAAAAGAAATTTGAAACTAATTGTCGGTTTGATGTGTTTTACAAATGTACATCCCATTTCTCATTACTGATAGGCCATTTTCTCGGCTAGCCGAATGAAGCTCTCCTCGTCTTGAAAGATTTGCAGCACAATAGGCCTGACAAAGCGACTTACTTGGCAAATCACAAAAAACTGGGCTGTTGTCGTGGACCTAGCTGCGACCGTGGACCCAGCTGTCAGCCTCTCCACATACAGTACTCTTCCGATGGAAGTCGTCGTTGACCACATTGACCACGCCGCGCCGAGAGCACCAAGGCGGTGGACAACGACGAGGCCTATGAAGGGGACGACGCTGAGCCGGGGAAGACGCGGCAGTGGATGCCCACGCGGACAAGAGTACGAGGGTTCACTGGTTCGGCTGTGGTGTGAGGCTGCCGTCGCCGCAGAATAACAGGGGGTGTGGGTGAGTGGAGGGATGGCCTGGCCAGCAGTGGGAGTAGTATGGGGGCGGTGAGGCCTCCACGGCAGCACAGCTGGCCACGGGAGGCAGGAGCAGGCGGCACGACTGGCGCTGCTTTGGCCGGCTGGAGCAAGAAGACTAGAAGTTGAAGAAGCACTATGGCCGTTGGATGGACATCGTACGGTCACTGGAGCTAGAATCGTTCATATTGACTAAGTTCACAAAGCCCTCCGTCCCCGTCAACTTAGTAGGCCCACAAGTCAGCCACCCACTATGGTGGGTCCCAGCTAGCAGGCGGGTATTCATGTTTTTGTGCGTAATAAGGAGGCACTTCCTTGCGTGTGAAGATATAGATGGTGGGTCCAACCTATCAGCGGGTGGAACGTTTTTTCATGAAATACAGAAGCCCTTCCCGTGGGTCCTAGCTGTCAGGTGGAGGGATCATTATTTTGCACGTAATAAGGAGGCATTTCCTTGCATGCGGCCGTGGACCCAGTGTTGGGGAACGTAGTAATTTCAAAAAATTTCCTACGCACATGCAAGATCATGGTGATGCATAGCAACGAGAAGGGAGAGTGTTGTCCACGTATCCTCGTAGACCATAAGCGGAAGCGTTAGCACAACGCGGTTGATGTAGTCGTATGTCTTCACGGCCCGACCGATAAGGCACCGAAACTACGGCACCTCCGAGTTCTACCACAAGTTCAGCTCGATGACGATCCCCGGACTCCGATCCAGCAGAATGTCGGGAAAGAGGTCCATCAGCACGACGGCGTGGTGACGATCTTGATGTTCTACAATCGCAGGGCTTTGCCTAAGCACCGCTACAATATTATCGAGGATTATGGTGGAGGAGGGCACCGCACACGGCTAATAGATCTCAAGGATCAATTGTTGTGTCTAGAGGTGCCCCCCTGCCCCTGTATATAAAGGAGCAAGGGGAGAGGTTCCGCCTAGGAGAGGGCGCCCAGGGGGAGTCCTACTCCCACCGGGAGTAGGAATCCTCCTTCCCCTTGTTGGAGTAGGAAGAGAAGGAAAGAGGGGAGAGGAACAAGGAAAAGTGGGTTTGCAACCCCTTGTCCATTCGGACCAGAGGGGGGGGCGCGCCTCCTTCCTTTTGGCCCTCTCCCCTATTCCCGGTATGGCCGAATACGGGCCCATATCTGGCGACCGGCGCGGAAATTCCGGCAGTAAACCGTCGCACGGTACTTCGATTTGGTCGAGATCCATAAGATCGATATAATTGGATTGGGACGGACTATAGTGGGATTCCTTCGGACATGCTTTCGGAAAGGTTTCCTCCTCTCCTGCGCGCCGGGTTTGGTATTTTTCCGGTGAATGGATTTAGTTTCCCGAGTATTTGCGCCTTCAACAACTCAATCACACCGAGAGTGTCATCGAACTACGAGAGGAGAAGATGGGACCGTAAACATTTTCCGATGTCGCGTCAGATGGAGTTCAAACGATTCTGGTCCGTTCGATGAAGATGCGAATGATATCGCCGATAGTAAGGCCTGCAGATACATATGGGTATTCTCGACGCATGCGAGAGCTCCTGGCTGCTCTAGGATATGGTGCCGAGCACGGAGGGCCGGTGCATGGCACTAACACCCAAGATAATGGACCTACGACCCATCACTCGAAGACAGCGACGTGAGATCACGGCGAACTCTCTTCGGGTACTCAAAACTCATAAACTCCGATAATATAACTAGTCATTCGGAAACCCTTCATCGAGACGTGCGGCAGACCCTACGGGTTCGAGAACAATGTAGACATGACCGAGACGACGTCTCCGGTCAATAACCAATAGCGGAACCTGGATGCTTATATTGGCTCCCACATATTCTACGAAGATCTTTATCGGTCAGACCGCATAACAACATACGTTGTTCCCTTTGTCATCGGTATGTTACTTGCCCGAGATTTGATCATCGGTATCTCAATACCTAGTTCAATCTTATTACCGGCAAGTCTCTTTACTCATTCCGTAATACATCATCCCACAACTAACTCATTAGTTGTAATGCTTGCAAGGCTTAAGTGATGTGCATTACCGAGAGGGCCCAGAGATACCTCTCCGACAGTCGGAGTGACAAATCCTAATCTCGAAATATGCCAACCCAACAAGTACCTTCGGAGACACCTATAGAGCACCTTTATAATCACCAGTTACATTGTGACGTTTGGTAGCACACAAAGTGTTCCTCCGGTAAACGGGAGTTGCATAATCTTATAGTCATAGGAACATGTATAAGTTATGAAGAAAGCAATAGCAACAAACTAAACGATCAAGTGCTATGCTAACGGAATGGGTCAAGTCAATCACATCATTCTCCTAATGATGTGATCCCGTTAATCAAATGACAACTCATGTCTATGGTTAGGAAACATAACCATCTTTGATCAACGAGCTAGTCAAGTAGAGGCATACTAGTGACACTTTGTTTGTCTATGTATTCACACATGTGTTATGTTTCCGGTTAATACAATTCTAGCATGAATAATAAACATTTATCATGATATAAGGAAATAAATAATAACTTTATCATTGCCACTAGGGCATATTTCCTTCAGTCTCCCACTTACACTAGAGTCAATAATCTAGTTCACATCACCATGTGATTTAATGCCAATAGTTCACATCACCATGTGATTAACACCCATAGTTCACATCGGCATGTGACCAACACCCAAAGGGTTTACTAGAGTCAATAATCTAGTCCACATCGCTATGTGATTAACACCCAAAGAGTACTAAGGTGTGATCATGTTTTGCTTGTGAGAGAAGTTTAGTCAACGGGTCTGCCATATTCAGATCCGTACGTATTTTGCAAATTTCTATGTCAACAATGCTCTGCATGGAGCTACTCTAGCTAATTGCTCCCACTTTCAATATGTATCCAGATTGAGACTTAGAGTCATCTGGATTAGTGTCAAAACTTGCATCAACGTAACCCTTTACGACGAACCTTTTGTCACCTCCATAATCGAGAAACATATCCTTATTCCACTAAGGATAATTTTGACCAATGTCCAGTGATCTACTCCTAGATCACTATTGTACTCCCTTGCAAAACTCAGGGCAGGGTATACAATAGGTCTGGTACACAGCATGGCATACTTTATAGAACCTATGGCTGAGGCATAGGGAATGACTTTCATTCTCTCTCTATCTTCTGCCGTGGTCGGGCTTTGAGTCTTACTCAATTTCACACCTTGTAACACAGGCAAGAACTCTTTCTTTGACTATTCCATTTTGAACTACTTCAAAAACTTGTCAAGGTATGTACTCATTGAAAACTTATCAAGCGTCTTGGTCTATCTCTATAGATCTTGATGCTCAATATGTAAGCAGCTTCACCGAGGTCTTTCTTTGAAAAACTCCTTTCAAACACTCCTTTATGCTTTGCAGAATAATTCTACATTATTTCTGATCAACAATATGTCATACACATATACTTATCAGAAATCCTGTAGTGCTCCCACTCACTTTCTTGTAAATACAGGCTTCACCGCAAGTCTGTATAAAACTATATGCTTTGATTAACTTATCAAAGTGTATATTCCAACTCCAAGATGCTTGCACTAGTCCATAGATGGATCGCTAGAGCTTGCATATTTTGTTAGTACCTTTAGGATTGACAAAACCTTCTGGTTGCATCATATACAACTCTTCTTTAATAAATCCATTAAGGAATGCAGTTTTGTTTATCCATTTGCCAGATTTCATAAAATGCGGCAATTGTTAACATGATTCGGACAGACTTAAGCATAGATACGAGTGAGAAACTCTCATCATAGTCAACACCTTGAACTTTTCGAAAAACTTTTGCGACAATTCTAGCTTTGTAGATAGTAACACTACTATCAGCGTCCGTCTTCCTCTTGAAGATCCATTTAATCTCAATGACTCGCCGATCATTGGGAAGTCAATCAAAGTCCATACTTTGTTCTCATACATGGATCTCATCTCAGATTTCATGGCCTTAAACCATTTCGCGGAATCTGGGCTCATCATCGCTTCCTCATAGTTCGCAAGTTCGTCATGGTCTAGTAACATGACTTCCAGAACAGGATTACCATACCACTTTGGTGCAGATCTCACTCTGGTTTACCTACGAGGTTCGGTAGTAACTTGATCTGAAGTTACATGATCATCATCATTAGCTTCCTCACTAATTGCTGTAGTAGTCATAGGAACAGATTTCTGTGATGAACTACTTTCCAATAAGGGAGTAGGTACAGTTACCTTATCAAGTTCTACTTTCCTCCCACTCACTTCTTTCAAGAGAAACTCCTTCTCTAGAAAGGATCCATTCTCAGCAATGAATATCTCGCCTTTGGATCTGTGATAGAAGGTGTACCCAACATTTTCTTTTGGGTATCCTATGAAGATTTACTTCTCCGATTTGGGTTCGAGCTTATCAAGTTGAAACTTTTTCACATAAGCATCGCAGTCCCAAACTTTAAGAAACGACAGCTTAGGTTTCTCGCCAAACCACAGTTCATACGATGTCGTCTCAACGGATTTAGATGGTTCCCTATTTAACGTGAATGTAGCTGTCTCTAATGCATAACCCCAAAACGATAGTGGTAATCGGTAAGAGACATCATAGATCACACCATATCTAATAAAGCACGGTTATGACGTTCGGACACACCATTACACTGTGGTGTTCCAGGTGGCGTGAGTAGTGAAACTATTTCACATTGTTTTAACTGAAGGCCAAACTCGTAACTCAAATATTTTACTTCTGCGATCATATCGTAGAAATTTTTATTTTTGTTATGATGATTCTCCACTTCACTCTGAAATTCTTTGAACTTTTCAAATATTTCAGACTTGTGTTTCGTCAAGTAGATATACTCATATCTGCTCAAATCATCTGTGAAGATCAGAAAATAATGATACCTGCCGCGAGCCTCAATATTCATCGGACCACATACATCAGTATGTATAATTTCCAACAAATCTGTTGCTCGCTCCATTGTTCCGGAGAATGGAGTCTTAAACATCTTGCCCATGAGGCATGGTTCGCAAGCATCAACTGATTCATAATCAAGTGATTCCAAAAGCCCATCAGCATGGATTTTCTTCATGCGCTTTACACCAATATGACCTAATCGGCAGTGCCACAAATAAGTTGCAATATCATTATTAACTTTTCATCTTTTGGCTTCAATATTATAAAAATGTGTATCACCATGATCGAGATCCAACAAACCATTTTCATTGGGTGTATGACCATAGAAGGTTTTATTCATGTAAATAGAACAACAATTATTCTCTAACTTACATGAATAACCGTATTGCAATAAACATGATCCAATCATATTCATGCTCAACGCAAACACTAAATAACATTTATTTAGGTTTAACACTAACCCCAAAAGTATAGGGAGTGTGCGATGATGATCATATCAATCTTGGAACCCCTTCCAACACACATCGTCACTTCACCCTTAACTAGTCTCTGTTCATTCTACAACTCCCGTTTCGAGTTACTACTCTTAGCAACTGAACCAGTATCAAATACCGAGGGGTTGCTATAAACACTAGTAAAGTACACATCAATAACATGTATATCAAATATACCCTTGTTCACTTTGCCATCCTTCTTATCCACTAGACATTCATGGCATTTCTGCTTCCAATGACCAGTCCCTTTGCAGTAGAAGCACTTAGTCTCAGGCTTAGGTCTAGACTTGGGCTTCTTCACTTGAGTAGCAACTTGCTTGCTGTTATTCTTGAAGTACCCTTTCTTTCCCTTGGCCCTTTTCTTGAAACTAGTGGTCTTGTTAATCATCAACACTTGATGTTCTTTCTTGATTTCTACCTTCATCGATTTCATCATCATGAAAAGCTCGGGAATCATTTACGTCATCCCTTGCATACTATAGTTCATCACGAAGTTCTAGTAACTCGGTGATAGTGACTAGAGAAATTTGTCAATTACTCTCTTATTTGGAAGATTAACTCCCACTTGATTCAAGCAATTGTAGTACTCAGACAATCTGAGCACATGCTCACTGGTTGAGCTATTCTCCTCCATCTTGTAGGCAAAGTACTGTCAGAGGTCTCATACCTCTCGACACGGGCATGAGTATGAAATACCAATTTCAACTCTTGGAACATCTTATATGCTCCAAGGCATTCAAAACGTCTTTGAAGCCCCGATTCTAAGCCGTTAAGCATGGTACACTAAACTATCAAGAAGTCATCATATTGAGCTAGCCAAACGTTCATAACGTCTGCATCTGCTCCTGCAATAGGTCAGTCACCTAGCGATGCATTAAGGACATAATTCTTCTATGCAGCAACGAGGATAAACCTCAGATCACGGACCCAGTCTGCATCATTGCTACTATCATCTTTCAACTTAGTTTTCTCTAGGAACATATCTAAAATATAGGGAAGCAATAACGCGAGCTATTGATCTACAACATAGATATGCAAATACTACCAGGACTAAGTTCACGATAAATTTAAGTTCAATTAATCATATTACTTAAGAACTCCCACTTAGAAAGACATCCCTCTAATCTTCTAAGTGATCACGTGATCCAAATCAACTAAACCATAACCGATCATCACGTGAAATGGAGTAGTTTTCAATGGTGAACATCATTATGTTGATCATATCTACTATATGATTCACGCTCGACCTTTCGGTCTCCAGTGTTCCAAGGCCATATCTGCATATGCTAGGCTCGTCAAGTTTAACCCGAGTATTTCTGCGTGTGCAAAACTGGCTTGCACCCGTTGTAGATGGACGTAGAGCTTATCACACCCGATCATCACGTGGTGTCTGGGCATGACGAACTTTGGCAACGGTGCATACTCAGGGAGAACACTTTTATCTTGAAATTTAGTGAGAGATCATCTTATAATGCTACCGTCAATCAAAGCAAGATAAGATGCATAAAAGATAAACATCACATGCAATCAATATAAGTGATATGATATGGCCATCATCATCTTGTGCTTGTGATCTCCATCTCCGAAGCACCGTCATGATCACCATCGTCACCGGCGCGACACCTTGATCACCATCGTAGCATCGTTGTCGTCTCGCCAATCTTATGCTTCCATGACTATCGCTACCGCTTAGTGATAAAGTAAAGCATTACAGCGCAATTGCATTGCATACAATAAAGCGACAACCATATGGCTCCTGCCAGTTGCCGATAACACGGTTACAAAACATGATCATCTCATACAATAAAATTTAGCATCATGTCTTGACCATATCACATCACAACATGCCCTGCAAAAATAAGTTAGACGTCCTCTACTTTGTTGTTGCAAGTTTTACGTGGCTACTACGGGCTTAGCAAGAACCGTTCTTACCTACGCATCAAAACCACAACGATAGTTTGTCAAGTTGGTGCTGTTTTAACCTTCGCAAGGACGGACGTAGCCACACTTGGTTCAACTAAAGTTGGAGAAACTGACACCCGCTAGCCACCTGTGTGCAAAGCATGTCGGTAGAACTAGTCTCACGTAAGCATACGCGTAATGTCAGTCCGGGCCGCTTCATCCAACAATACCGCCGAACCAAAGTATGACATGCTGGTAAGCAGTATGACTTATATCGCCCACAACTCACTTGTGTTCTACTCGTGCATATGACATCTACGCATAAAACCTGGCTCGGATGCCACTGTTGGGGAACGTAGTAATTTCAAAAAATTTCCTATGCACATACAAGATCATGGTGATGCATAGCAACGAGAGGGGAGAGTGTTGTCCACGTATCCTCGTAGACCGTAAGCGGAAGCGTTAGCACAACGCGGTTGATGTAGTCGTACGTCTTCATGGCCTGACCGATCAAGCACCGAAACTACGGCACCTCCGAGTTCTAGCACACGTCAGCTCGATGACGATCCCCGGACTCCGATCCAGAAGAATGTCGGGGAAGAGTTCCGTCAGCACGACGGCGTGGTGACGATCTTGATGTTCTACCGTCGCAGGGCTTCGCCTAAGCACCGCTACAATATTATCGAGGATTATGGTGGAGGAGGTCACCGCACACGGCTAATAGATCTCAAAGATCAATTGTTGTGTCTAGAGGTGCCCCCTTCCCCTGTATATAAAGGAGCAAGGGGAGAGGTGGCCGGCCTAGGAGGAGGGATCGCCAAGGGGGGAGTCCTACTCCCACCGGGAGTAGGACTCCTCCTTCCCTTGTTGGAGTAGGAGAGAAGGAAAGAGGGGGAGAGGAACAAGGAAAAGTGGGTTGCACCCCTTGTGCAATTCGGACCAGAGGGGGGGGGGCGCCTCCTTCCTTTTGGCCTCTCTCCTCTATTCCCGTATAGCCCAATGAGGCCCATATACTCCCCGGCAAATTCCCGTAACTCTCCGGTACTCCGAAAAATACCCGAATCACTCGGAACCTTTCCGATGTCCCAATATAGTCGTCCAATATATCGATCTTTATGTCTCGACCATTTCGAGACTCCTCGTCATGTCCCCGATCTCATCCGGGACTCCGAACTCCTTCGGTACATCAAAACTCATAAACTCATAATATAACTGTCATCGAAACCTTAAGCGCGCGGACCCTACGGGTTCGAGAACAATGTAGACATGACCGAGACACGTCTCCGGTCAATAACCAATAGCGGAACCTGGATGCTTATATTGGCTCCCACATATTCTACGAAGATCTTTATCGGTCAGACCGCATAACAACATACGTTGTTCCCTTTGTCATCGGTATGTTACTTGCCCGAGATTTGATCATCGGTATCTCAATACCTAGTTCAATCTTATTACCGGCAAGTCTCTTTACTCATTCCGTAATACATCATCCCACAACTAACTCATTAGTTGTAATGCTTGCAAGGCTTAAGTGATGTGCATTACCGAGAGGGCCCAGAGATACCTCTCCGACAGTCGGAGTGACAAATCCTAATCTCGAAATATGCCAACCCAACAAGTACCTTCGGAGACACCTATAGAGCACCTTTATAATCACCAGTTACATTGTGACGTTTGGTAGCACACAAAGTGTTCCTCCGGTAAACGGGAGTTGCATAATCTTATAGTCATAGGAACATGTATAAGTTATGAAGAAAGCAATAGCAACAAACTAAACGATCAAGTGCTATGCTAACGGAATGGGTCAAGTCAATCACATCATTCTCCTAATGATGTGATCCCGTTAATCAAATGACAACTCATGTCTATGGTTAGGAAACATAACCATCTTTGATCAACGAGCTAGTCAAGTAGAGGCATACTAGTGACACTTTGTTTGTCTATGTATTCACACATGTGTTATGTTTCCGGTTAATACAATTCTAGCATGAATAATAAACATTTATCATGATATAAGGAAATATAAATAACAACTTTATTATTGCCTCTAGGGCATATTTCCTTCAGTCTCCCACTTGCACTAGTGTCAATAATCTAGATTACGTAGTAATGATTCTAACACCCATGGAGTCTTGGTGCTAATCTTGTTTTGTTCATGGAAGAGTCTTAGTCAACGGGTCTGCAACATTCAGATCCGTATGTATTTTGCAAATCTCTATGTCTCCCTCCTTGACTTGATCGCGGATGGAATTGAAGCGTCTCTTGATGTGTTTGGTTCTCTTGTGAAATCTGGATTCCTTTGCTAAGGCAATTGCTCCAGTATTGTCACAAAAGATTTTCATTGGACCCGATGCACTAGGTATTACACCTAGATCGGATATGAACTCCTTCATCCAGACTCCTTCATTTGCTGCTTCCGAAGCAACTATGTACTCCGCTTCACATGTAGATCCCGCCATGACACTCTGCTTGGAACTGCACCAACTGACAGCTCCACCATTCAATATAAATACGTATCCGTTTTGTGACTTAGAGTCATCCGGATCAGTGTTAAAGCTTGCATCAACGTAACCATTTATGATAAGCTCTTTGTCACCTCCATAAACGAGAAACATATCCTTAGTCCTTTTTAGGTATTTCAGGATGTTCTTGACTGCTGTCCAGTGATCCACTTATAGCAAGGCACACATCAGGTCTGGTACACAGCATTGCATACATGATAGAACCTATGGCCAAGGCATAGGGAATGACTTTCATTTTCTCTCTATCTTCTGCACTGGTCGGGCATTGAGTCTGACTCAACTTCACACCTTGTAACACAGGAAAGAACCCTTTCTTTGACTAATCCATTTTGAACTTCTTCAAAACTTTATCAAGTTATCTGCTTTGTGAAAGTCCAATTAAGCGTCTCGATCTATCTCTATAGATCTTGATGCCCAATATATAAGCAGCTTCACGGAGGTATTTTTCATTGAAAAATTCTTATTCAAGCATCCTTTTATGCTATCCTGAAATTATGTATTATTTCTAATCAACAATATGTCATCCACATATAATATTAGAAATGCGATAGAGCTCCCACTCACTTTCTTGTAAATACATGCTTCTCCAAAAGTCTGTATAAAACCATATTCTTTGATCACACTATCAAAGCATATATTCCAACTACGAGAGGCTTGCACCAATCCATAAATGGATCGCTGGAGCTTGCACACTTTATTAGCACCTTTAAGATCGAAAAAACCTTCTGGTTGCATCATATACAACTCTTCTTTAAGATATCCATTAAGGAATGCAGTTTTGACATCCATTTGCCAAATTTCATAATAATAAAATGCGGCAATTGCTAACATGATTCGGACAGACTTAAGCATCGCTACGGGTGAGAAGGTCTCATCATAGTCAACTCCTTGAACTTGTTGAAAACCTTTCGTGACTGATACGTCCATTTTGCATCATGCTTTTATATCGATATTTATTGCATTATGGGCTGTTATTACACATTATGTCACAATACTTATGCCTATTCTCTCTTATTTTACAAGGTTTATATAAAGAGGGAGAATGCCGACAGTTGGGATTCTGGGCTGCAAAAGGAGCAAATATTAGAGACCTATTCTGCGTAGCTCCAAAAGTCCTGAAACTTCATGGTAGACGTTTTCAGAATATATAAAAAATACTCAGCGGAAGAAGTTCACTAGGGGGGCCACACCCTGCCCACAAGGGTGGGGGGCGCGCCCTACCCCCTGGGCGCGCCCCCTACCTCATGGGCCCCCTGGTGGCCCTCCGGTGGCCATCTTCTGCTATATGAAGTCTTTAGATGAGAAAAAATAAATCAGAAGCCATCTTCTCAGACGAAACTCCGCCGCCACGAGGCAGAACCTTGGCGGAACCAATCTAGGGCTCTGGCGGAGCTGTTCTGCCGGGGAAACTTCCCTCCGGGAGGGGGAAATCATCGCCATCGTCATCACCAACGCTCCACTCATTGGGAGAGGGAAATCTCCATCAACATCTTCATCTTCATCAGCACCATCTCCTCTCAAAACCCTAGTTCATCTCTTGTATCCAATTCTTGTCTTCAAGTCCGGGATTGGTGCTAGTAGGTTGCTAGTAGTGTTAATTACTCCTTGTAGTTGATGCTAGTTGGTTTATTTGGTGGAAGATCATATATTCAGATCCTATATGCATATTAATACCCCTCTGATTATGAACATGAATATGCTTTGTGAGTAGTTACGTTTGTTCCTGAGGACATGGGAGAAGTCTTGCTATTAGTAGGCATGTGAATTTGGTATTCGTTCGATATTTTGATGAGATGTATGTTGTCTCTCCTCTAGTGGTGTTATGTGAACGTTGACTACATGACACTTCACCATGATTTGGGCCTAGAGGAAGGCATTGGGGAGTAATAAGTAGATGATGGGTTGCTAGAGTGACAGCAGCTTAAACCCTAGTTTATGCGTTGCTTCGTAAGGGGTTGATTTGGATCCATATGTTTCATGCTATGGTTAGGTTTACCGTAATACTTTTGTTGTAGTTGCGGATGCTTGCAATAGAGGTTAATCATAAGTGGGATGCTTGTCCAAATAAGGACAGTACCCAAGCACCGGTCCACCCACATACCAAATTATCAAAGTACCGAACGCGAATCATACGAACGTGATGAAAACTAGCTTGATGATATTCCCATGTGTCCTCGGGAGCGCTTTTCTCTATATAAGAGTTTGTCTAGGCTTGTCCTTTGCTACAAAAAGGATTGGGCCAACTTGCTGCACTTTATTTACTTTTGTTACTTGTTGCTCATTATAAATTATCCCATCACAAAACTACCCGTTACCACTTATTTCAGTACTTGCAGAGAATACCTTGCTGGAAATCGCTTATCATTTCCTTCTGCTCCTCGTTGCGTTCGACACTCTTACTTATCGAAAGGACTATGATAGATCCCCTATACTTGTGGGTCATCAAGACTCTTTTCTGGCGCCGTTGCCGGGGAGTGAAGCGCCTCTAGTAGGTGGAATTTGGTAAGGAAAAATTTATATAGTGTGCTGAAATTTACTGTCACTTGTTACTATGGAAAGTAATCCTCTGAGGGGCTTGTTCGGGGTATCTTCACCCCGACCAGTAGAGCAAAGAGTTGCTCCTCAACCTACTGAACCTACTGAAAATGAAAATGCCTGCTTTGAAATTCCTTCGGGTATGATAGAAAAACTGCTAGCTAATCCTTTTGTAGGAGATGGAACAAAGCATCCTGATGAGCATCTAATATATGTGGATGAAGTTTGTGGATTATTTAAGCTTGCAGGTGTACCCGGAGATGTTGTTAAGAAGAAGGTCTTCCCTTTATCTTTGAAGGGAGATGCATCGACATGGTATAGGCTATGTGATGATATGGGGTCATGGAACTACAAATGATTGAAATTGGAATTTCATCAAAAGTTTTATCCTATGCACCTTGTTCATCGTGATCGCAATTATATATATAATTTTTGGCCTCGCGAAGGAGAAAGCGTCGCTCAAGCTTGGGGGAGGCTTACATCAATGTTATATTCATGCCCCAATCATGAGCTCTCAAGAGAAATGATTATTTAAAAATTTTATGCTCGGCTTTCTGATAGCAATCGCACCATGCTTGATACTTCTTGTGCTGGCTCTTTTATGATGAAGACTATTGAATTCAAATGGGATTTATTGGAAAGAATTAAACGCAACTCTGAAGATTGGGATCTCGACAAAGGTAAGGAGTCAGGTATGACACCTAGGTTTGATTGTGTGAAAACTTTTATGGATACCGATGTTTTCCGTAAATTTAGCACTAAATATGGACTTGACTCTGAGATAGTAGCTTCTTTCTATGAATCTTTTGCTACTTATGTTGATCTCCCCAAGGAGAAGTGGTTTAAATATCATCCTCCCATAGAAGTAAAAGTAGCTGCACCTATTAAAGTTGAAGAAAAGATTGTCACTTATAATGATCCTATTGTTCCTACTGCTTATGTTGAGAAACCACCTTTCCCTGTTAGGATAAATGATCATGCTAAAGCTTCAACCGTGGTTCGTAAAAGCAATATTAAAACTTATACACATTCTGAGCAAATTAAAGTTGAACCTGATAATGCTATTGTTAAAGATCTCTTGTCTGATAAAATTGATGGGCATGTTATTTATTTCTGTGATGAAACTGCTAGAATTGCTAAACCTTGTGCTAAAGATAAACCTAGACCTGTGGTAGGCATGCCTGTTATTTCTGTTAAAATAGGAGATCATTGTTATCATGGCTTATGTGATATGGGTGCTAGTGCTAGTGCAATACCTATTAGCGTATATAGAGAAATCATGCATGATATTGCACCTGTTGAGTTAGAAGATATTGATGTCACAATTAAACTTGCCAATAGAGATACTATTTCACCAATGGGAATTGTTAGAGATGTTGAAGTCTTGTGTGGGAAAACTAAATATCCTGCTGATTTTCTTGTTCTTGGTTCCCCACAAGATAGCTTTTGTCCCACTATATTTGGTAGACCCTTCTTGAACACTGTTAATGCTACCATAGATTGCAAGAGGGATGTTGTTACTATCGGTTTAGATGATATGTCCCATGAATTTAATTTCTCTAAATTTAGTAGACAACACCGTGAAGAAGAATTACCTAGTAAGGATGAAATTATTGGTCTTGCTTCTATTGCTGTACCACGTAGTGATCCTTTAGAACAATATTTGCTAGACCATGAAAATGATATGTTTATGAATCAAAGAAGGGAAATAGATGAAGTATTCTTTAAACAGGAACCTATTCCGAAACACAATTTGCCTGTTGAAATCCTAGGGGATCCCCCTCCACCCAAGGGTGATCCCATGTTTGAGCTTAAACCGTTGCCTGACACTCTTAAATATGCTTATCTTGATGAGAAAAAGATATATCATGTTATTATTAGTGCTAACCTTTCAGAGCATGAGGAAGAGAGATTATTGAAAACTCTGAAGAAGCACCGTGCTGCTATTAGGTATACTCTTGATGATCTTAAGGCCATTAGTCCCACTCTATGTCAACATAAAATAAATTTGGAAGAAGATGCTAAACCAGTTCATGATCATCAACGACGGCTCAATCCTAAAATGAAAGAAGTGAGATGTGAAGAAACTAATCTTGTCTTGAATTGGGAAAAGTGCCACTTTATGGTTAATGAAGGCATTGTCTTGGGGCATAAAGTTTCCGAAAAAGGTATTGAGGTTGATAAAGCCAAGGTTGATGCTATTGAGAAGATGCCATGTCCCAAGGACATCAAAGGTATAAGAAGTTTCCTTGGTCATGCTGGATTTTATAGGAGGTTCATTAAGGACTTCTCAAAAATTTCTCGGCCTCTGACTAATTTATTACAAAAAGATATACCATTTGTCTTTGATGATGATTGTGTAGAAGCATTTGAAATACTTAAGAAAGCATTGATCTCTGCACCTATTGTTTAGCCACCTGATTGGAATTTACCCTTTGAAATTATGTGTGATGTTAGTGATTATGCTATAGGTGCTATTCTAGGGCAAAGAGTTGATAAGAAATTAAATGTTATTTAATATGCTAGTAAAACCCTAGACAATGCTCAAAGAAATTATGCTACTACTGAAAAGGAATTCTTAGCAGTTGTATTTGCTTGTGATAAGTTCAGACCTTATATTGTTGATTCTAAAGTAACTATTCACAGTGATTATGCTGCTATTAAATATCTCATGGAAAAGAAAGATGCTAAACCTAGACTTATTAGATGGATTCTCTTGCTACAAGAATTTGACTTACATATTGTTGATAGAAAGGGAGCTGAGAACCCCGTTGCAGACAACTTGTCTAGGTTAGAAAATATGCTTGATGACCCACTACCTATTGATGATAGCTTTCCTGATGAGCAATTAAATGTCATAAATGCTTCTCATACTGCTCCATGGTATGCTGATTATGCTAATTACATTGTTGCTAAGTTTATACCACCTAGTTTTACATACCAACAAAAGAAAAAGTTCTTCTATGATTTGAGGCATTACTTTTGGGATGACCCACATCTTTATAAAGGAGTAGATGGTGTTATTAGATGTTGTGTACCTGAGCATGAATAGGAACAGATCCTACGCAAGTGTCACTCTGAAGCTTATGGAGGACACCATGCTGGAGATAGAACTGCACATAAGGTATTGCAATCTGGTTTTTATTGGCCCACTCTCTTCAAGGATGCCCGCAAGTTTGTCTTATCTTGTGATGAATGTCAAAGAATTGGTAATATTAGTAGACGTCAAGAAATGCCTATGAACTATTCACTCATTATTGAACCATTTGATGTTTGGGGCTTTGACTATATGGGACCTTTTCCTTCCTCTAATGGATATACACATATCTTAGTTGTTGTTGATTATGTTACTAAGTGGGTAGAAGCTATTCCAACTAGTAGTGCTCGTCATAACACTTCTATTAAAATGCTTAAAGAAGTTATTTTTCCAAGATTTGGAGTCCCTAGATATTTAATGACTGATGGTGGTTCACATTTTATTCATGGTGCTTTCCGTAAAATGCTTGCTAAATATGATGTTAATCATAGAATTGCATCTCCTTATCACCCACAGTCTAGTGGTCAAGTAGAATTGAGTAATAGAGAGCTCAAATTAATTTTGCAAAAGACTGTTAATAGGTCTAGAAAGAATTGGTCCAAGAAACTTGGTGATGCATTATGGGCCTATGGAACTGCATATAAAAATCCTATGGGTATGTCTCCGTATAAAATGGTTTATGGAAAAGCATGTCACTTACCTCTCGAACTAGAACACAAGGCATATTGGGCTATTAAAGATCTCAATTATGATTTTAAACTTGCCGGTGAGAAGAGGTTATTTGATATTAGCTCACTCGATGAATGGAGAACCCAAGCCTACGAAAATGCCAAGTTGTTTAAAGAAAAAGTTAAAAGATGGCATGATAAAAGGATACAAAAGCGTGAGTTTAATGTTGGTGATTATGTATTGCTATACAATTCTCGTTTAAGATTTTTTGCAGGAAAAATTCTCTCTAAATGGGAAGGTCCTTACGTTATCCAGGAGGTCTATTGTTCTGGTACCATAGAAATCAACAACTTCAAAGGCACAAATCCGAAGGTGGTGAACGGTCAAAGAATCAAACATTATATCTCAGGTAATCCCATAAATGTTGAAACCAATGTTATTGAAACCATAACCCCTAAGGAATACATAAGGGACACTTTCCGGAACGTTTTAGACTCCGAAAAGGAATAGGTATGTGCTACGGTAAGTAAACCGACTCCAAAATAGTTTTTAAGGCAATATTTCTCCGTTTGGGAATATTCAGAAAAATAGAAAAATAAGAAGCAGTCCGGGAAGGACACGAGGGCTCCAAGAGGGTGGAGGGCGTGCCCTACCCCCTGGGCACGCCCCCTACCTCGTGGGCACCTCGTGCGCTCTCCGGACTCTGTTTTCGTACACGACACGTATTTTGGTCGGTAAAAATTCATTATATAATCTCCCGGGGGTTTTGACTCCCGTATCACGCAATTATCCTCTGTTTGTGTTTCGAGCTGTTGCTGCTGCGGATCAGAGCAAGATGTCTTCGCAAGAGTCAGTCAGGGAGAGCTGGGTGTCTCATCCGGCACCGAGATCAATGACAAACAACAATGTTGACCTCTTTGGGCCAGCCACGTAGGAAGAGATGGAGGCTGATTTGAAGAGGATAGATGCCCTGGAAGAGGATCAAGAAGTCACTTCCCGCTTCCGAGCTGGATTCACAATGGGAGAACTGCAGATCTCGGCTATTCCAAACTCGGTTATCCCTTCCAATGTTAGATTTCTTTCTTACGAGAATATGAAAAAGAGTGTCACTAGTTCTCCCGCAGCTATGCAGCACCCTTGGGTGCAGGGAGCTTTGGCTGTTACAGGAAAACTCCGAAAGGAAATAATGGACCTCAAGCAGCAAGTCAATAAGCTCGAGGAGGAGAATCGTATCCCGAGGGGCATCATCGCCAAGAATATCACATCACCATCCCCGAAAAGAGAGACATAATCACATGGGTATGGGCACTCCCCTTGGCAACTGCCAAGCTTGGGGGAGTGCCCCGGTATCATATCACCATCACTTTTATCTTTACCGTTTTTCTTAGTTCGATCCTTTTGTTAGTATCTTGATCTAGTAGAATAAAAGTTTATGGCATGATCTAGTTTTGAGTTTTTCTTTATAATTCCTCTATGTAATCGAGTCTGTGAGCTATATAATAAAGATTAGTGCTGAGTCAAGGGCTTGATTATTTTGCCATGATCCTAAGGGAATAAGAGAAAAGAGAAAGAAATAAAAAGAAACAAAGAGATCATGTGAATCTTATGGAGAGTAATGAGCTCACATAGAAAAAGTATGATGAATAAAAGTTGTTGAGAGTTGACAAGCATAGTTTTGGTCATCGTTGCAATTAATAGGAAGTAATAAGAAAGAGAGGTCTTCACATATAAATATACTATCTTGGACATCTTTTATGATTGTGAGCACTCATTAAAATATGACATGCTAAAGAGTTGACATTGGACAAGGAAGACAACATAATGGGTTATGTTTTCTTACATCTGAGATAAATTATATTGTCATGGATCATCCAACATGGTTGAGCTTGCCTTTCCCCCTCATGCTAGCCAAATTCATCGCACCAAGTAGAGATACTACTTGTGCTTCCAAATACCCTTAAACCAGTCTTGCCATGAGAGTCCACCATACCTACCTATGGATTGAGTAAGATCCTCCAAGTAAGTTGTCATCGGTGCAAGCAATAAAAATTGCTCTCTAAATATGTATGACTTATTAGTGTGGGAGAAATAAGCTTTATACGATCGTGTGATATGGAAGAAATAAAAGCGACAGACTGCATAATAAAGGTCCATATCACAAGTGGCAATATAAAGTGACGTTCTTTTGCATTAAGATTTTGTGCATCCAACTATAAAAGCGCATGACAACCTCTGCTTCCCTCTGCGAAGGGCCTATATTTTACTTTTATCTCCTACATTGCATAAGAGTCATGGTGATCTTCACCCTTCCTTTTTACATTTTATCCTTTGGCAAGCACATATGTTGGAAAGATCCTGGTATATATGGCTAATTGGATGTGAGTTTTCATGAACTATTATTGTTGACATTACCCTTGAGGTAAAACGTTGGGAGGCAAAACTATAAGCCCCTATCTTTCTCTATGTCCGATTAAAATTCCATACCCATAAGTATTGCGTGAGTGTCAGCAATTGTGAAAGACTATATGATAGTTGAGTATGTGGACTTGCTGAAAAGCTCTTATACATTGACTCTTTCCTATGTTTTGATAAATTGCAATTTCTCCAATGACTGAGATTATAGTTTGTTAGTTTTCAATGAAGTTTACGATTCATACTTGAAATTGTGATTGAATTATTACTCTAGCATAAGAAATCATATGACAAGAATTATATAAGTTTCTGTTCTAAGAATGATCATGATGCCCTCATGTCCGTATTTTATTTTTATCGACACCTCTATCTCTAAACATGTGGACATATTTTTCGATTTCGGGTTTCGCCTGAGGAGAAGCGAGGTCTAAGCTTGGGGGAGTTGATACGTCCATTTTGCATCATGCTTTTATATCGACATTTATTGCATTATGGGCTGTTATTACACATTATGTCACAATACTTATGCCTATTCTCTCTTATTTTACAAGGTTTATATAAAGAGGGAGAATGCCGGCAGCTGGGATTCTGGGCTGGAAAAGGAGCAAATATCCTATTCTGCACAGCTCCAAAAGTCTTGAAACTTCAGGGAAGACGTTTTCAGAATATATAAAAAATACTCAGCGGAAGAAGTTCACCAGGGGGCCACACCCTGTCATGAGGGTGGGGGGCGCACCCTACCCCCCTGGGCGTGCCCCTACCTCGTGGGCCCCCTGGTGGCCCTCCGGTGGCCATCTTCTGCTATATGAAGTCTTTCGATGAGAAAAAAAATCAGAAGCCATCTTCTCGGATGAAACTCCGCCGCCACGAGGCGGAACCTTGGCGGAACCAATCTAGGGCTCTGGCGGAGTTGTTCTGCCAGGGAAACTTCCCCCCGGGAGGGGGAAATCATCGCCATCATCATCACCAACGTTCCTCTCATCGGGAGAGGGCAATCTCCATCAACATCTTCATCAGTACCATCTCCTCTCAAAACCCTAGTTCATCTCTTGTGTACAATTCTTGTCTTCAAGTCCGGGATTGGTGCTAGTAGGTTGCTAGTAGTGTTAATTACTCCTTGTAGTTGATGCTAGTTGGTTTATTTAGTGGAATATCATATGTTCAGATCCTATATGCATATTAATACCCCTCTGATTGTGAACATGAATATGCTTTGTGAGTAGTTACGTTTGTTCCTGAGGACATGGGAGAAGTCTTGCTATTAGTAGTCATGTGAATTTGGTATTCGTTCGATATTTTGATGAGATGTATGTTGTCTCTCCTCTAGTGGTGTTATGTGAACGTTGACTACATGACACTTCACCATGATTTGGGCCTAGAGGAAGGCATTGGGGAGTAATATGTAGATGATGGGTTGCTAGAGTGACAGAAGCTTAAACCCTTGTTTATGCGTTGCTTCGTAAGGGGTTGATTTGGATCCATATGTTTCATGCTATGGTTAGGTTTACCTTAATACTTTTGTTGTAGTTGCGGATGCTTGCAATAGAGGTTAATCATAAGTGGGATGCTTGTCCAAGTAAGGATAGTACCCAAGCACCGGTCCATCCACATACCAAATTATCAAAGTACCGAACGCGAATCATACGAACGTGATGAAAACTAGCTTGATGATATTCCCATGTGTCCTCGGGAGCGCTTTTATCTATATAAGAGTTTGTCCAGGATTGTCCTTTGCTACAAAAAGGATTGGGCCACCTTGCTGCACTTTATTTACTTTTGTTACTTGTTGCTCGTTACAAATTATCCTATCACAAAACTATGTGTTACCACTTATTTCAGTACTTGCAGAGAATGCCTTGCTGGAAACCGCTTATCATTTCCTTCTGTTCCTCGTTGGGTTTGACACTCTTACTTATCGAAAGGACTACGATAGATCCCCTATACTTGTGGGTCATCAGTGACAAGTTGAGGTTTGTAGACAGTAACATTACCGTCAGCGTCAGTCTTCTTCTTGAAGATCCATTTATTCTCTATTGCTTGCCGATCATCGGGCAAGTCAACCAAAGTCCACACTTTGTTCTCATACATGGATCCCATCTCAGATTTCATGGCCTCAAGCCATTTTGCGGAATCTGGGCTCAACATCGCTTCCTCATAGTTCGTAGGTTTGTCATGGTCAAGTAACATGACCTCCAGAACAGGATTACCGTACCACTCTGGTGCGGATCGTACTCTGGTTGACCTACGAGGTTTGGTAGTAACTTGATCTGAAGTTTCATGATCATCATCATTAGCTTCCTCACCAATTGGTGTAGGAATCACTGGAACTGTTTTCTGTGATGAACTACTTTCCAATTCGGGAGAAGGTATAATCACCTCATCAAGTTCTACTTTCCTCCCACTCACTTCTTTCAAGAGAAACTCCTTCTCTAGAAAGGATCCATTCTTAGCAACGAATATCTTGCCTTCGGATCTATCATAGAAGGTGTACCCAATAGTTTCCTTTGGGTATCCTATGAAGAAACATTTCTTCAATTTGGGTTTAAGATTATCAGGTTGAATGCTTTTTCACATAAGCATCGCAGCCCCAAACTTTAAGAAACGACAGCTTAGGTTTCTTGCTAAACAACAGTTCATATGGTGTCGTCTCAACGCATTTATATGGTGCCCTATTTAACATGAATGCAACCGTCTCTAAAGCATAACCACAAAACGATAGCGGTAAATCGGTAAGAGACATCATAGATCGCACCATATCCAATAAAGTACGGTTACGACGTTCGGACACACCATTACGCTGTGGTGTTCTAGGTGGCGTGAGTTGCGAAGCTATTCCACATTGTTTCAAATGAAGACCAAACTCATAACTCAAATATTCACCTCCATGATCAGATCGTAGAAACTTTATTTTCTTGTTACGATGATTTTCCACTTCACTCTGAAATTCTTTGAACTTTTCAAATGTTTCATACTTATGTTTCACTAAGTAGATATACCCATATCTTCTCAAATAATGTGTGAAGGTTAGAAAATAACTATACCCGCCGCGTGCCTCAACACTCATCGGACCGCATACATCAGTATGTATTATTTCCAATAAGTCAGTTGCTCGCTCCATTGTTCCGGAGAACGGAGTCTGAGTCATCTTGCCCATGAGGCATGGTTCATAAGCATCAAGTGATTCATAATCAAGTGATTCCAAAAGCCCATCATCATGGAGTTTCTTCATGCGCTTTACACCAATATGACCTAAACGGCAGTGCCACAAATAAGTTGCACTATCATTAAGTTTGCATATTTTGGCTTGAATATTATGAATATGTGTATCACTACAATCGAGATTCAGCAAAAATAGACCACTCCTCAAGGGTGCATGACCATAAAAGATATTACTCATATAAATAGAACAACCATCATTCTCTGATTTAAATGAATAACCGTCTCGCATCAAACAAGATCCAGATATAAGGTTCATGCTCAACGTTGGCACCAAATAACAATTATTTAGGTCTAAAACTAATCCCGAGATAGATGTAGAGGTAGCGTGCTGACGGCGATCACATAGACTTTGGAACCATTTCCCACGCGCATCATCACCTCGTCCATAGCCAATCTTCGTTTAATACGTAGCCCCTGTTTCTAGTTGCAAATATGAGCAATAGAACCAGTATCAAATACCCAGGCGCTACTATGAGCATTAGTAAGCTACACATCAATAACATGTATATCAAATATACCTTTCACTTTGCCATCCTTCTTATCTGCCAAATACTTGGGGCAGTTCCACTTCCAGTGACCAGTCCCTTTGTAGTAGAAGCACTCAGTCTCAGGCTTAGGTCCAGACTTGGTGTCAGGACCCCGATCCTAAGTCACACCGATCTAGCATGTAACACTTCATATCACTTTGCGGCCTCATGCACGGTATTCCCACGGGTGCCACCTTTCCTGGCCCGGGACCGTTTGCGCCTTTGGCCTCATTTATATGATAATGTCGCTAGCATCCATATGACAGAGAACCTGGGCCGACATGGCTAGTTGTGAACCCAAAGCGGCACCAACCTATGGGGAAAGGCATACATGAATCACATCGAGCATGTCAGTCAGCAGCGTGTGAATCCGGGCTGTAGCACTGGGCTAACAGGACTCTGGGAACCCTGGCTGTAGCAGGCTAGGAAGGACTCCGGATGTCACCGCATGACATTTCCCCGAAGGGACAGACACAGGAACGAAGTGAAACACATGCCGGCCAGTCAAGTGTCCTGAGCAGTAGTGCTGGGCTAGCAGGACTCCGGTGAACCGGGCTGTAGCGGACTACTATGGCTCATGGAAGCACTAGACTACATTTCCCCATAAGAGAGGCTACCAAGGATAAACAACTAGATTGTCGGATCCCACACATACCAAGCATTTCAATCATACACACAATATGCTCGATATGTGTAATTACAACATGGCATCACAACATAACTCTACGACTCAAGTATTTATTCATTAGGCTCCGAGGAGCGAGATATTACAAACATGGGTCTCATGACCCAACAATCATAGCATACAAATCAAAGCACATGCGGAAGCTTAACATGTCTGAGTATAGACATCAACAAATGAAAAAGGCTAAGAAGCCTGACCATCTACCAGATCTTGCCGAGGGCACAAGATCGTAGCTGAGGTATCAAGCTAAACGTCGAAGTCCACGCGAAACTACTAGCGAGACTGAAGTCTCTCTGCAAAACATAAATGAAGCAAACGTGAGTACAAAAGTACTTAGCAAGACTTACATCAGAACTAGCTACATATGCATCGGTATCAACAAAGACGGGTGGTGGAGTTTAACTGTAGCAAGCCAGCTTTGACTCGGTGGCTATCTTAAACTACGACCGCAAGTAACTCATTTGAGGTGGCGCACACGAGTCCACATATTCACCATTCAATACACCACTATGGATCCGCTCCCGTCTCCCTACGAGAAGGCCATCCATAGCACTCACACTTATCTTGCGAGTTTTAGAGTATCCACTTTTACTTGTCTATGAACTATGCAAGAGGTCCAAGTTTCCATATCCGAGGAATCCGGCTATTCGAATAAATAATGATAACCCTGCAGGGGTGTACTTCTTCATACACGCTCTCACCACTTACCGCCATTTACACGACATGTACTCGACAACCTTCAAGCGGAAGCCCAACGAGGGTGTCGGCCACGGCCTACCTAAACACTCAAGTCTCTAGTCCAGGTTTATCGCCTATCCAGGTTCCATCCGCAGGGAGTCCGGCTGAGGTTTCCACATACGGCCCCGGACGATGTGAACAGGGTCCCGAGACGCCAAACGGGCGCCTGGCATACCCGACCATGGTGTATCTACCGCAACATAGCCCACCCCTAGGGTCAGCGCTACGCACGGCCGCCAACACATAACCTACAAACACCAGAAACTATTTGCAACTCCTGGACAGAGTACTAGGGTGATTAAGAAGCCATGAGGGTCAATTAAGGATCCCAATGCATGGTAGTAGCTGATCATGGATCACAAACACAGAACTCAGTTCCTAAGGATGTCTGAATGAGACAACCCACCATGTACTCCTACATGGCCTCTCATCGCTACCTTTACCAAATCGTGTTCACACACTTAGCTCTCCATGGTAAGACATGTTCACCATGTTCCAATTCATTCCCGATGAATCAGACCTGACTCAACTCTAAGCAGTAGCAGGCAAGACAAACAAGCATGCATGAGTAGGCACATCAGGGCTCAAACAACTCCTACTCATACTAGTGGGTTTCATCTATTTACTGTGGCAATGACAGGTCATGCAGAGGAAAGGGGTTCAACTACCGCAGCATGTAACAGTTGAATCGCTGTTGTCCTAATGCAGTAAAAGAGAGCAAGAGCGAGAGAGTGGGATTGTATCAGAATGAACAAGGGGTTTTTTGCTTGCCTGGCACTTCTGAAGATATTATAGCTCTTCATCGGTGTCATTGATCTCATCGTCGGAACATCGTCTACTGAGAGGGGACAATTACCGGCAAACAAGAGGGAACACAATCAATGCAATGCAACAGACATGATGTATGATCATGGCATGTTAAGGTACTGAATTCACCTAATGCAACAATTAGTCATATTAATTGAAGTGGAATTCAAACATATAGCAAATTCCAACTCCAAAACTACATACCATATATTCCATAAACATGAATTGTCCTAGTTGGTGATCTTAACTTGCTCAAACATGCATGAACATGGCATAAACAGATTCTTCATATTTTTCTGATAATTTTTCATATATAATTTATTTCATTTGGAGTTACGGTTGAAATTCTATGATTTTTAGAAGTTTTGGGTATTTTCTGAAAATAAATAAATCATTTCTGACTTATTTAAAATCCCAGAAGCATATACTACGTCAGCATGACGTCGGGGTGACATCAGCAGGTCAAAGGCGTCGACCAGGTCAAACCTGACCAGTGGGACCCACTGGTCAGTGACCCAGTCAACTAACTAAGTTAGTTAGCCCTAGCTAACTGGGCTGGGCCCACTGGTCAGCGGCTAACCTAACTAACCTAAATAGGATTAGCCCTAACTAACTTAGTTAGCCGGGCGGGGCCCGCATGTCAGTAGCTAGGCTAAATTAGCTAGGTTTAGTTAATCCTAATCTAGGTTAGTTAGCAGGGCGGCCCCACCTGTCATTGAGCCAAGGGATGTCAAACCCCTGGTCAACCGGGGCTAACGCGTCGGCGGCTCGACGCCAGCGACGATAGGTGCGGCGGATGGGCTTGGGTTCGCTCCTCCGGTGCCCAAATCGACGACGGAGAGCATCTACGAGCTGCTGGTGATCCTGCGCATCCATCGGTGCAAACGGGGCGAGCTGGGGTGGCCTGAAAAGTGGCCGACAACGAGGTTTAGCGGCGGCAACAGCTCGGCATTTTTGGGGTGGCGCTACAGAGCTCGGGAGGAGGCGTTGCGGGTGGCTACGGGCTCATGAGAACGTGCTGAGCACGGTGGTGTGCTCAGCTTCGAGATACAACGGCTCTAGCCACGGGGGCGACGAGGCACGGCGGCGGCGAGCTTCGGCCGTAGTGGTTAGTGGGGCTAAGTGAGGAGAACGACAGCGGGGAGAGAGGGGAAAAGCAGCGGAGCTCACAGGGATGCCGTAGAGGGGGTCAGCGAGCTCGGGGTGGTCCTGGCGGCGCCGAATCGACCGGAGACGGGCTCGGGTGCCCGAGGTTGAAGACGAAGGCGAAGACGACGTTCGGCGGCGTTTGGCATCGCGTGAGTCGTCAGAGAGGCGTAGGCATCGGTGGCGGAGCTCTTGGGCATGTCGGAGAGGCGAGGGGGAGGCGGTGGCCGCGGTGGTGCATGTCGGCGGCGACGAGCTCCGCTCGGTCGTGAGAAAGAGAGAGATAGAGCAGAGAGGGGAGTGAGGTCCAGGGAGAGGAGGGGAAGCGAGAGGGAGCGCTGGGCGTCTCCGTGGCACGTCTGGAGGGCCGGGGTCATGCAGCTGAAGCAGGAGGTGGCAAGGCGTCGTCGGCGCGCTCGCCACGCACCTGCCTGTCCTCCTGGCAGGAGGAAGAAGACCACTCAGCCCCTGGTGGGCTGGGCCTCTTCTGCCAGCTAAGGCCCAGGTACTCCCTCCTTCTTTGTTTTCTATTTTAGTTACTGTTTTCTATTTTATTTCCTCTCTGTTTTGATTTAGTTTTAGCCACTAAATCATTTTCATAAATTCTGTAGGTTATTATATGGCTTGCTAAAATATATAGAAAGCCACTCACAAACTTCCAGAATTATTGAAGTTATATTTAATATATATTAAATATAAATCCAAAGCAAATAATTATTGGATTAATTCAAATGGCCAAAATAAATGTTTCTGAGCTCATAAAAATATTGGTTTGAATTTTAGCTCTTGCCAATAATTCTATGGAATAACAGGAACATTTTATTGGACTCATTTGAGAAGATTTTTTTAAAGTTGGTTATTTGAACTGATTTCTGAGGGTTTCAACAAACCTCAATTCAACTTTCAGAAATTAGACATGATGCATGGATGCTCTCTTATGCAACTATTGCAAACAATTCTAGGGCTGTGACACTTGGGTTTATTCCCTTGAGCAGCAACTTGCTTACTGTTCTTCTTGAAGTTCCCCTTCTCCTCTTTGCACTTTTTGTTGAAACTAGTGGTCGTGTTAACCATCAACACTTGATGCTCCTTCTTGATTTCTACCTCTGCAGCCTTTAGCATTGCGAAGAGCTCAGGAATTGTCTTTTCCATCCCTTGCATATTATAGTTGATCACGAAGCCTTTATAGATTAGTGGCAGTGATTGAAGAACTCTATCAATGACACTATCATCAGGAAGATTAACTCCCACCCGAGTCAAGTGGTTGTGGTACCCAGACATTCTGAGTATGTGTTCACTGACAGAACTATTCTCCTCCATTTTGCAGCTATAGAACTTGTTGGAGACTCCATATCTCTCAATTCGGGCATTTGCTTGAAATATTAACTTCAAATCCTGGAACATCTCATATGCTCCATGACGTTCAAAATGTCTTTGAAGTCCCGATTCTAAGCCGTAAAGCATGGCACAGTGAACTATCGAGTAGTCATCAGCTTTGCTCTGCCAGACGTTCATAACGTCCGGAGTTGCTCCTGCAATGGGTCTTGCACCTAGTGGTGCTTCCAGGACGTAATTCTTCTGTGCAACAATGAGGATAATCCTCAAGTTACGGACCCAGTCCGTGTAGTTGCTACCATCATCTTTCAATTTAGCTTTCTCTAGGAACGCATTAAAATTCAAGGGAACGGTAGCACGGGCCATTGATCTACAACAACATAGATATGCAAAAACTATCAGGTACTAAGTTCATGATAATTTAAAGTTCAATTAATCATATTACTAAAGAACTCCCACTTAGATAGACATCCCTCTAGTCATCTAAATGATCACATGATCCATATCAACTAAACCATGTCTGATCATCACGTGAGATGGAGTAGTTTCCAATGGTGAAAATTACTATGTTGATCATATCTTCTATATGATTCACGTTCGACCTTTCGGTATCAGTGTTCCGAGGCCATATCTGCATATGTTAGGCTCGTCAAGTTTAACCCGAGTATTCTGCACGTGCAAAAATGGCTTGCACCCATTCTATGTGAACGTAGAGCTTATGACACCCGATCTTCACGTGGTGTCTCGGCACGACGAACTGTAGCAACGATGCATACTCAGGGAGAACACTTATACCTTGAAATGTAGTGAGGGATCATCTTATAATGCTACCGCCGAACTAAGCAGAATAAGATGCATAAAGGATAATCATCACAGGCAATCAGAATATGTGACATGATATGGCCATCATCATCTTGTGCCTTTGATCTCCATCTCCAAAGCACCATCATGATCTCCATCGTCACCGGCTTGACACCTTGATCTCCATCGTAGCATCGTTGTCGTCTCACCAACTATTGCTTCTACGACTATTGCTACCACTTAGTGATAAAGTAAAGCAATTACATGGCGATTGCAGTTCATACAATAAAGCAACAACCATAAGGCCCCTGCCAGTTGCCAATAACTTTTACAAAACATGATCATCTCATAAAACAATTTATATCTCATCATGTCTTGACCATATCACATCACAACATGCCCTGCAAAAACAAGTTAGACGTCCTCTAGTTTGTTGTTGCAAGTTTTACGTGGCTGCTACGGGATTCTAGCAAGAACTGTTCTTACCTACGCATAAAAACCACAATGGTTTTTTGTCAAGTGTGTTGTTTTAACCTCCAACAAGGACCGGCCGTAGTCAAACTCGATTCAACTAAAGTTGGAGAAACAGACACCCGCTAGCCACCTGTGTGCGAAGCACGTCGATAGAACCAGTCTCATGAATGCGGTCATGTAATGTCGGTCCAGGCCGCTTCATCAAACAATACCGCCGGTTCAAAGTAAGACGTTGGTGGTAAGAAGTATGACTATTATCGCCCACAACTCTTTGTGTTCTACTCGTGCATATATCATCTACGCGTAGACCTGGCTCGGATGCCACTATTGGGGAACGTAGTAATTCAAAAAATTTCCTACGATCACACAAGATCTATCTAGGAGATGCATAGCAACGAGAGGGGAGAGTGTGTCCACGTACCCTCGTAGACCGAAAGCGGAAGCATTAGGTTAACGCGGTTGATGTAGTCGAACGTCTTCACGATCCAACCGGTCCAAGTACCAAACATATGGCACCCGCGTGTTCAGCACACGTACAGCACGATGATGTCCCTCGAGCTCTTGATCCAGTAGAGGGTCGAGGGAGAGTTCCGTCAGCACGACGGTGTGGCGATGGTGTCGGTGATGTGATCAACGCAGGGCTTTGCCTAAGCACTATGACAATATGACCAAGGTGGTAAACTATGGAGGGGGGCACCACATACAGCTAAGAAACAACTTTTGTGTCTTTGGGGTGCCCCACACCCCTGTATATAAAGGAGGAGGGGAGGAGGCGGCTGGCTTAGGGGGCGCGCCAAAGGGGGGAGTCCAACTAGGACTCCCAATCCTAGTTGGACTCCCTTTCCTTTTTCCGAGACGGGAAAGAGGGAAGGGAGAGGAAGAGGAGAAGGAAAGGGGGGGGCGCCCCCTCCCTATTCCAATTCGGGCTCCCTATAGGGAGGGGGCGCGGTCACCCCTTGTGGTGTAAGTGCATCTAGTGCCCCTTAGTGATTTTGGTGTATTGAAGACTTATAGGTTAAGGGACTAATGCGTTTGTGAGTTTACACATGTCTATAAGTCTATGAGGAGTTTGATATTTATAGGAAAAGTCGACCCCTAAAAATGAATATCTTCGACTGAAGATTTTAGTATTTCTGAAGACTTTCATGAAGACTTTGAAAGTGAAGAAATTGGTGTGTCCGTGAAGACTTGATATTCATGCGAGCAATATGAAGCTTGAAGTCTTTCATTTTCATAGTTTTGTTTTTCTCTTTCTTGAGTCATAGGAAACACCATACTATTAAAGGGGGTCGAGGAAATACTAAGGAAAAATTTCCATGTGATGCTCAACTCAAAATCCTACACCTACCAATCCCTTCGAGTGAAGCCATTGGAAATCTCATACAGTTCAGTCAATTTCTTCAGTGACAGAGACGAAGTTCTTCTGGTCTCTGAGGAATTTGTCCTGACTAAGGAGTTAGGAATTCGCCAGTGCGGATTGCCTACACAGTGAGGAACATGATAGCCCTGAGGATTTTGCTACTCAAAATTCCGACCGTTGCTGTGCTATGCGCCAGCTGTCCCAAAATATCTATCCACCTAATGGTCATATCATTGAAGGGCATTTATGTCTTATCATGTCGGGCTGCTCCCTAGGCTATAAATAGCCGCCCCCTACAACCACTAGCCGGGAGAGGCTGCTCCGAGAGAAACCGACACTTGTCATTTGAGAGCAACCCATCCTCCGAGGACTTTGAACGAAAATCATCAAGTGAGGAAAAACCAAAAACCCAAAACCCAAACACCTACAAACCCCAAGTGATTGAGCATCACTGAAGAGATTGATCCTGAGTGGATCCGACGCTTGTTACCTATGAAGACTGTGCTTCTTCCAGACGGTTAGGCGTCATGGTCTAGAGCATCCAAGAGGAATTGTGGATCGCCGGGTGACCAAGTTTGTGAAGGTTTGGAAGTCGCCTGAAGACTTACCACGAGTGATTGGACGAGGTCTGTGTGACCTTAGTTCAAGGAGAATACGGTGAGGACTGGGTGTCTTGGACTAAGTGTCCTTGACTGGGTGTCCGGGACTGTGTGTCCTCGAGTTTAAATACTCAGCCGCTCCAACCAGACGTACAACTGAGACAGGAGTTGGAACTGGTCTACCAAATCATTGTCTTCACCGAGCTTACTGGTTCTATTTCCTCAACTCTTTCATTTCCTCATAACTGTGCTGTATGTTTGTTCATATCTGTGTTAGAAGACCTTGACTGAAGACTTTCTCAATTTCCTCAGTTCTATTTCTTCAGTCTGTTTGTCTTCATCCTGTGTTATCCTGTGATTACGCTTCCTGTACTTTGTGCTTGTCTTCATTTCATCATCATGACTATGCTTGTATTCTGTTATGTTTACCTTTGAGTACTTATTCCGCTGCTAGTAGTTCTTCGCTAAGGAATTTCCTCCCTAGCAAATTCCCCAGTGAAGAATTTCATAAAAATCGCCTATTCACCCCCCTCTAGTCGATATAACGCACTTTCAATTGGTATCAGAGCAAGGTACTCCCTTGTTCTGTGTGATTTTGGTTTAACCGCCTGGAGTTTTAGTTATGTCGACCGCAGGTATGAAGAAAGTGACATGCCCCATCTTTGACGGTCATGATTATCCCAAGTGGAAGGCCATGATGAGGAAGCGCCTCATGGCAATGAACAGCGAGCTGTGGACCGTCACTGAGATTGGTCTTATCGATCTGTGCAAGATGGCGGACACTGATGATATTCGCAAGTACACTCGACTTGACATCATGGTGAAGGATATCATTTGTTCCTTCCTATCCAGAGATGAATTCATGCGCATTATGCATCTTTGCAATGCGAAGCTTATCTGGGACCGAATCTCTGACGTTTATGAAGGTCATCAAACTTGTCATGATCCCTGGTTTGAGGATTTCAAGGAATCACTCAAAACGATGACTTTCAAACCTGAACCATCATCTTCTGCACCATGCCTCATGGAAAAAGGTGCCAAGGTAACCGAATGTTCCTCATCCGAGTCTAGTGATGATGAATCTGATGATGATTTTGAACCTAGCTATACAAAGCTTGTTTATATTGCCACTAAACAACAAAAGGCCTTGGAAAAGGTTCAAAACATGCTAAATAAAAGTGATGATATGTTGGGTGAAGAAATGGATCGCACTGAAACTTTGACTGAAAATCTTCAGAGACTTCAGTCCAAGCTTGACAAACTTCAAAGTCATCATAACACTCTCTTATCGGATCATGAGAAGCTTTCTTATGAATTTCTTCAAAGAAAGCAAGACCTTGAGAAGCTAAGAGTGAGTTATGAAGATCTTCAGAAGGAGCACAAATCATTACTTGCTCAACAAATCAGCGCTTCTCAGGAAGAATTTGTTCCTCCATGCTTGAAGTGCATTGAACGTGAATCTGCTAATTCTTCACCTGAATGTTCAAATGCTGCTAATGTTTCAAATTCTTCACATGCCTCTGCTATCACTAATTCCTCATCTGAGGACATTGCTAGTATCACTAACGATGCAGGGCTAAAGGAATTGTACACGACAGGCATGTACAAAAGCCTCAAAGGGCATCAGGCTCTTTGTGATGTGCTTAAAAAGCAAATCCTCAACAGGAACCCTAGGAAAGAGGGTATCGCCTTTAAGAGGAAACTCAATGCTGATGGTACATATTGGAAGCCTGAGCAGTACCCCAAAACTACATGGGTTGCTGCAAAGGGACCTCCAGTTGATCCATCTAACTTATCTGGATTTGCATGTGAATCTCCTCATTCTGATGATGAGTCAATTGACTCCAACTATAAACTGTTCAAAAATCAGAATGGTGAAGTATTTGCTAGATATGTTGGCACTAACTGCAGGAACGGCTCCCCTGTGAAGAAAATCTGGGTTCCCAAAAGATGCCTTGAAAATCTTCAGGTGAATGTCATCATGATGCCACCTGTGAAGAATAGGAACCCCAGATCAAATTCTTCATATGGATTTAAGTCCTCATACGGACCAAATTCCTCATATGGATCAAAGTCCTCATATGAACATCATCGTGCTAACCTGTCTGTTTTGCAGGGAAGATCTAAGGATTATGGATATGTGCATTATTCTTCAAATCATTATGTCCATAAGTCCTCGAAGAATTTCTCTGCTTACTCTTATGCTTACTCTAACCCCTCTTATGTGAAACGAAATGGACTGGCTTCTATGCCATCCTTCTCGTATGGAGCTCACAGAATGATGAACTCTTTGCCACCCTTCAGATGTGGGTGGTGAAGAAAAACAACTAATATCTTCTGCAGGGTCAGGTCTCCATACGCACATAATTGTCTGAAGAATTTGCTGGAGACCTGAGCATGCCTGATAGGACGCATGCTAATCATGAAGATGATCAACCCAAAGCCACTGAGTGGGTCCTCGATAGTGGATGTACAAACCACATGACTGGTGACAAGAATCTATTGATGGATGCTCCATTATCACCGTCGCATCTGAAGCATATCATCTTTGCTGACAAAGGCAAAAGTCAGGTATTGGGTCTAGGTAAGGTTGCAATTACAAAGGATCGACACATGGACAAAGTCATGCTTGTTGAGTCCTTAGGATACAACCTTATGTCTGTCTCAATGCTTTGTGATCTTGATATGGTTGTTGTCTTTGGCAAGTACCGCTGTGTTGTGGTTATGGAAGCTGACAATTCCAAAGTCTTCGAAGGCTTTAGGAGAGGAGACCTATATATTGTTGATTTCTCTACAGGACCACAACCAGCCATGTGCTTACTTGCAAAAGCTTCAGAAGGCTGGCTCTGGCATCGATGACTTGGTCATGCAGGCATGAGGAATTTGCACATGCTTGCGAAGAAAAGGCATGTCATTGGCATCAAAAATGTCAAATTCCTCAAGGATCACCTATGCGGAGCCTGTGAAGCTGGGAAGATGACCAAGGCCAAGCATCCAGCGAAGACTATCATGACCACCACTCGCCCATTTGAATTGCTTCACATGGATCTCTTTGGTCCTAATCATTATTCTTCTATCTCAAATGAAGCATCTCAATATGGCTTTGTTATTGTTGATGATTATTCTCGTTACACATGGGTACACCTTGTTACTTACAAACATGAAGTGCAGGAAGTCTTCAAATGATTTTCCTCGAGGGCATCAACCAACTTTGGTGTGAAGATCAAGCACATCAGAAGTGACAATGGCACTGAGTTCAAGAATTCTGGTCTCGATGACTATCTTGAAGAACTTGGTATTACTCATGAGTTATCTGCTCCTTACACTCCTCAGCAGAATGGCGTCGTGGAGCGCAAGAATAGGACTCTTGTTGAGATGGCTCGCACTATGCTTGATGAATACAAAATGCCTCATCGTTTCTGGACTGAGGCAATTGATACTGCGTGCCACATCATCAACACAGTATATCTTCACAAATTCTTCAAAAAGACTGCCTATGAACTCCTCACTGATAAGAAACCCAATGTAAGTTATTTCAAAGTCTTCGGTGCTAAATGTTGGATTAGAGATCCTCATCACAACTCAAAATTTGCACCGAAAGCACATGAAGGTTTTATGCTTGGTTACGGAAAGGACTCGCACACCTACAGATTCTTCAACAACGTTCTTCACAAAGTTGTTGAAACTATAGATGTGCGGTTCGATGAAACTAATGGATCGCAAAGAGAGCACCTACCTACTGTGATAGATGAACCAGCACCTGAGGAAACTATCAAGTTCAAGGCTACTGAGGATGTCATTCCTACTGAAGAATCTGCTGAAGAATTCATTCCAGAACATGAAGAACATCGAGCTAATGCACCTGAAGAAAATGGTGCTGAAGAAAACGCTGATCAAATTCTTCAATGACAACCAGCGCATCCTCGCATTGCAAAAGAAGTGCAAGTTGAAAAGATCATCAATGACATCAAAGCCCCAGGTCCTCTCACACGCTCAAAAGCTTCACATTTGTCTAACTTTTGTGGGCAGTATGCTTTTGTCTCTATTACAGCGCCCACTAAGGTAGATGAAGCATTTCTGGAGCCTGAGTGGATTCAGGCCATGCAAGAAGAATTACATCAGTTCGAGCTCAACAATGTCTGGGAACTGGTCAAACGTCCAGATCCTCGCAAGCACAATATCATCGGCACAAAGTGGATCTACCGCAACAAGCAATATGAAAATGGCCTTGTTGTGAGGAATAAGGCACGGCTTGTAGCTCAAGGCTACACATAGGTTGAAGGAATTGATTTTGATGAAACTTTTGCACCTGTTGCTAGACTTGAGGCTATTCGCATATTACTTTCTTATGCTAACCATCATGATATCACTCTATATCAAATGGATGTGAAAAGTGCATTCCTCAATGGTAAGCTCGAGGAAGAAGTATATGTTGTTCAACCCCTAGGTTTTGAAGATCCAAAGAATCCTGACAAAGTCTTCAGACTCAACAAGGCCCTCTATGGCCTCAAGCAGGCCCCACGGGCTTGGTATGATACCTTGAAGGAACTCTTCATGAAGAAAGGCTTCAAATCTGGTTCACTCGACCCTACTCTTTTCACTAAATCTTATGATGGTGAATTGTTTGTGTGCCAAGTATATGTTGATGTTATTATCTTTGGCTGTACTGACCAACGTTATAGTGATGAATTTGCCTATATGATGAGTGAAGAATATCAAATGTCTAGTGTGGGAGAGTTGAAATTTTTCTTAGGTCTTCAAATTCGTCAACAACACAATGGCATATTCATATCTCAGGAGAAGTACCTCAAGGATGTACTGAGGAAATTCGGCATGCAAGATTGCAAAGGCGTCAAAATTCCTATGCCCACAAATGGCCATCTGTGCACTGATGAAAATGGTATTGACTTCGATCATAAGGTATACCGCTCCATGATAGGTTCCTTATTATTCTTATGTGCATCTAGGCCAGATATAATGCTTAATGTTTGCATGTGTGCCCGATTTCAAGCTGCACCGAAGGAATCACACCATAAGGCTGTGAAGCATATTCTTCGATATCTAGCTCACACACCAACACTTGGATTATGGTACCCCAAGGGCTCGGCTTTTGATCTTGTTGGATATTCTGACTCTGACTATGCTGGTGATCGTGTGGATCGCAAGTCAACATCTGGTACATGTCATTTCCTTGGACGATCTTTGGTCTGTTGGTCCTCGAAGAAACAGAACTGCGTATCACTATCTACTGCTGAAGCTGAGTACATTGCCGCTGGTTCTTGCTGTGACCAATTGCTATGGATGAAGCAAACTCTCAAGGACTACGGCGTCAACATGAAGAATGTACCTCTCTTCTGTGACAATGAGAGTGCCATCAAGATTGCTCACAACCCAGTTCAGCACTCGAAGACAAAGCACATTCAGATTCGTCATCATTTTCTTCGTGATCATGTGTTGAAGGGCGACATTTCTATTGAGCATGTGAAGACTGAAGAACAGCTAGCCGATATCTTCACAAAGCCCTTGGATGAGAAGAGATTTAGCAAGTTGCGGTGTGAGCTAAATATCCTAGAATCTTCGAATGTTCTGTGAAAAGGACACTCATCCTAACACTTATGCAAAATTGATGAGTTCGATGTGCAACACATGAAGAAACGTTTTACTTCAATCAATGAAGAATAACACTCTTAGTGTGAAGAAATTAATGAAGAATTTGATTCTCAGAACCCTACGATAATTGTACGCAGTGACTGAAATCATCATTCTTATACGGTGGGTCACGCCACCACCAAAAGTTGAAATTCCTCAAATTATTCATATTCTTCAACTTTGCATAGTCTTCACTGGTTCCGTTGTTTTTCTTCATTGACTATATATATATATGAGTTTATGTCCTCTACATCATTCACTTATTGCTATTTCTTCAAGTTGGTTTTTCTACTAAGTGAATGTGATCGGACCCTTCCCCTCTATGCTATACTCAACCCAATCTGTTCACAAATTCTTCATGTGCGTTCTATTTGAAACTCGTTCAAAATCTTCACTGTGTCCTTGTCAGCTGAAGAAATTGCGAACAGAACTTTAAAACTAATCTTATCCAAATTTTCAGTTTTGCCGCTCAAATCATTCGGCATCCCACGATTAATTTTTAATTCACCCACGATCTTACACGATCTCCACTACATAGTACGTGGGTGACACATGTCGTGCGAAGGAGAAGGGTCAGGGGCAGGTTCGTCCCAAATCTTCGGGCGAACAGTTTTTCACTGCTACTATAAATACCCCCTCATTCCTTCCTCACTTCCTTTACTCCGCTCGATCTCTCTCTCCCACTCGAGCTTCCCAAACCCTAGCGCCGCCGCTATGCCATCATCGCCGGTGAGGAAGAGCTTCACTGCCTCGACCTCGTCGTCGTCGTACTCGCGCCGATCGTGGAAATCTTCACCTCCGCCGCCGCCGTAGATGTGTTCCTCCGCCAAGTTAGGGCGTGGAAGATCTACACCGACGAACTCCACTATTTCACCTCACTATTCGTCGTGTTCTTCATTCAGGGTAAATAAAAGTTACTTTTACTGCCCTCTTTGATTCGAAGTTTCTCTACAAAATCATCAAAGGTGTTTTATTCTTCAAATCTTTACACACTAAACACCTCACATGTCATCCGTTCTTGATTCATTTCTCTAAGCATCATTTTTCTTCAAGATTCCTCAATTGTGTGGATCTTCGATCTATACAACTTTGGAACCTAAGACAAAGAACGCTTAGTGAAAATCTTTAAGACTCATCTGGTCAAATTACTCAAACTTGTTCTTTTTGAAAAACCTTCTGAGAACGCATATGACCTCTCCAAATTCCTCGCAACTATACTCTGTTCACAGGTACACATGTCCGCTGCTGAATCACTAGGTTCTCATCAACTTAACTCATTTGCAGCGTTCCTCGAAGAAAAGTTGCATACTTCTTCAGAGAATTCAATTGTTCAAATTCCTCAACTGAAGAAAATGGCTGATGGTAAGAAGCCATAGAAGGGAGGAAAGAGGCCTGAGGTAAATACAGCATTTGAAATCCCTGATGACATATATGCTGGGTACTGCACACCTACTGAGGAAACCAAGAATGAGCGCAAAGTGCGCATTCAGAAGATAGAGAGGAGATGGGAAAGAGAATGGAGGGAGTACAGATATGTCACTCCTAAGTACAAGAAGAAATTCGCACTCAATCCTCCATGCCCAAGAGGTCCACTGGCACCTGGCCAAATTGCTGATCCCACCAGCCTCAAGCGCGGTGAGGACTATCCTAATGAATGGGCCAAGCGCCAAGCCAAGCTGGCGAAGCAAGCCAGAGAAGCAGTGAGGAAATTCAATGAAGACTCTGCTGTGGCTGTTGCTGCCTCTGCTGAGGCCTCTGTCAAGCCGAGGAAATCCATGCCTAAGAAGCCTTCTCGTAAGCCAAGTGCTTCACCAACAGTGCCCTCACGGCCAAGTTCCTTAGCTGCACCCTCACGGCCAGACTCTTCAAGGTCCTCACGACCAATCCCTCAAGCTGCTCCTTCAAAATCCTCAGCACCTCTTCCAAAGTCTTCAGCTGTTCCGACAAAGTCCTCAGCACCTGCGCATATGGCCTCGTGCCAAAGGACTACATGCATCTCCATTGCCTCTGGTGTCTCAGCAAGCTGCTCAGCTGCACCAAATTCTTCATCTGGCCACACTCTGCTGAAGACCAAGGCCACTGCTGGACGAGGTCCACGCCCAAGTCCTCAAAAGAAGCAAGTCGCTTTCCAAGTGCCACCTGAAGAAGATGAAGCTGATGATGATGAACTTGCAGAAATCATCAGAGACAGACAAGTAAGGGCCGCTAGAGCCAAAGGCACACCTGTGCCACTGCTTTTGGATCCCAAGCTGACCCTCGACTACATTGATCTCTGGCACAAGGACCCAAATACTCCTATGCCTGACTTCAAGCTGACGCCTGGTCAAAATCACATACTGACTCATTTCATCCAAGAGGAGAAATGGAAATATGATCAGGCCAGGCAGATCAAGAAGGCCCAGTACAGAAAGGAGAAATATCTGAAGAACAACGTTGTCACTATGACAACTGATGAACTTGTAAAAATCCAATCTAAAATCAAAACCCTCAGCGATGACTTCAAAGCATACTATGCTGATTGGCAAAGAGCCAAAGTTAGATTTGTAAAGATAACTGAACAGTTCACTTCAAATGTTGCTGCCCAATGCAATAGGAAATTCCTCAGGCTGAGGCATCTGCTCAGCCTATTGAAGAAAATGCCGGCACCGCTGATGACAATCAGGCTGCTGAAGAAAATGTGAGTTCCAGGGCTGATGATTGCATTCCAGCCACTGAAGAAATTGCTAGGGCACCCACTAGTGGTCCGCCTGAAGAAACTGAAGAACTCAGGGCAACTGCATCAGTTGTGCCTGAAGAAAATCAACCAGATTCCTCAGCTGCTCCTGCACCAACTTCAACTCCAATCCTTCCATCTGCATCAGATGTGAAGAAGACCAAGGCTGCAGAGCATGCTGCAGTGAAGAAAAGGAAAGCCTATGACAAGTTCATTTGCACATCTGATTGATGCTGTTCCCATCTCAACTAGGCCATCAAAGGACCTTGTTCCTTTTGATGAAGAATATGTGATCCCCAGCGGATCTGATGAAGAAACTCCTTCTGCTACTTCATCTGAACCGTTGGATGAAGAAATTGAAGTGGATGCAATCCCTTCAACACCTATCATCTCCTCGCCTATGCCTCAGTTCACAGCTGAAGAGGCTGGCGTTGAAGAAATGGAAGATGAAGATGTGGACATTGGCTGCTCCACACCCGTAATCAGTGATGAATTCTGGGAAAGTCAGCATCCAAACTCTCCAATGTTCACCCCTCTACAGCAAATTCCTCAGTCCCCCACACAAACTGTTCACATGGGCTCTGAAGAAACTCATCCCACTGCATCTGTCCATGAGGAAATTCCAGCCACTAGCGCTGAAGAAACTGCTGCTGCTGAACAACCAACTACATAGACTGCCACTGAGGAAGAACCAGAAATTCCTCAGCCTGAAGAACCTGCGATTGAGATTCCTGAGGTCGTGATGCAACTCACTGACACTCCTCTGCCAAAGCCAAAGGATCCATTCTCACGCAAGCAAAAGTTCAAGGCTGATGATTTCTTCGGCGAGCACGTATTCTTCGAAGATTACAACCCATATGACTCTGCTCGGATTAGGAAGAGGCGTTTCTGGACTGCTAGTCAAGCCAATTTCTATTCCTCAGTGCTGTTCAACAAGGAGAAGATTTTCTATCATGAGCATATTCCTCACGTGGATATGGAATCTCTGCCGTGCTTCGCACCAGTCCTCAGTGTTCTTCACGATGCTGGACTGCTCAATTTTTGCTCTGACATCTGCGATTGGAATGAAGAAATGATTCTTCAATTCTATGCAACGCTGCACATCACCGGAAATGCTGAAGATGTGAATTCATGGGTGCTGGACTGGATGTCTGAAGACACTCACTACACTGCACCAGCCTCTGAATTGCTTCGTGCTCTACCACTCAGTCCTCCCCTTGAAGAAGCTCGCTGCATCTACAGTGAACCTGAGCTCACACATCATTACATGCAAGTGCTGATGAAGCCTTTGAAACCAGGTTAGGCACCACAAACAGAATTCCTCGTGAAGGAATTGCTGTACGTGCCCAGAACTGTCTATCGTATTCTTACAAGGACAATCAGTCCTATCGAAGGCCACGACTCATCTGATGAGGAAATTGTTGGCATCATGAAGAATCTGGTATTCAACATCGTTCATGGCATTTCTGTCAACTATCACGATTTCTTCATGAGGACTATGGCCAATGTTGCACTGTCTCCATTTGAGCTGAAGCCTTATGCACCTTGGATCATGAGATTCCTTAGGACAAGGTCTTCACTCAACTACAAAGCTGATTTCCAGAATCATCTCAGCTACTTGTCCCCAATTGAAGTCCTCAAGCAGACATATTCCTCAGTTGATGGAAAGGGCAAGGCACCAGCTGTAATTAATGAAGGCATTCGTCCATTGGATGGTCAGTTTCGCAAAGCTGCATCTTATTCCACCAATGATGACTCTGCCACACATGACTCTGCCAATGCTCCCAAGTCCACTCCTCAAGCCACTGCTCCGCACGTGATGACTAACCGTGAATTTCTTCTTAGTCTTCACCAGAAGGTGGATCGAAATCACAAATGGGTTAAGCGTCAGTTTGGTTCACTTCACAACATGACTGCCACACACAATGCAGTGAAGAAAAACCACTACTACCTCCATCAAGTCTTCGGTCCCACCTGGGCAATCCTGTCACATCTGTATGGTGAAGAAGATCTGAAGAACATGGGTCTTAATGAAGATTTTGACTGGTCTGCACCTCCACCGAAGAAATTCAAGAAGGTCAAGGTTCCTTCTCTGGTGGCTAGCTCATATTCTTCATCGCGCGACACTGATGAACATGAAGATTTAGATGACACTGCGGCAGGCCCTACATCAACCAACGACCCCAACAACGCTGGCGCTCCTTCATCAACTTGATTATCTTCAGGGGCGTTAGTCCTCAGTTTCGATCCTTTTGGTCATTTGATGACAAAGGGGGAGAAATTTGAGTTAGTCTTCAAGCGGGTCTATTTTATCGCCCATATACAACGTTTTTTTGCTAAGTTACAACTCTCATTCTTTTGAAACTTTATTGGATCGAGTTGTAATCTTAAACCCGATGGTGCTCTGATACTTTTGATGCACTGTGCTCTGATACTCTTGATGCATGCTTATTCCTCGTTAATATTATTGCATGCATGGTGAATTTCATCAGGCACCATATTTCATCATGCATTTCAAATTCTTCATATTATATGTTAAATGCGTGTATGAATTACAAGATATAGGGGGAGATCTCCATGATTCAACTCTTCAAGTGTGCATTGCTTCAAAAGCAAATTCCTCACTATGCACATCTTCAGGGGGAGTTCTTCTATATCTTGCAATCAAATTCCTCAATATCAGTAGTTACATTTCATATGTTTATCCCCGTTGAAAACTTAACCTATATTGTCATCAATCACCAAAAAGGGGGAGATTGTAAGTGCATCTAGTGCCCCTTAGTGATTTTGGTGTATTGAAGACTTATAGGTTAAGGGACTAATGCGTTTGTGAGTGTACACATGTCTATAAGTCTATGAGGAGTTTGATATTTACAGGAAAAGTCGACCCCTAAAAATGAATATCTTCGACTGAAGATTTTGGTATTTCTGAAGACTTTCATGAAGACTTTGAAAGTGAAGAAATTGGTGTGTCCGTGAAGACTTGATATTCATGCGAGGAATATGAAGCTTGAAGACTTTCGTTTTCATAGTTTTATTTTTCTCTTTCTTGAGTCATAGGAAACACCGTATTGTTAAAGGGGGTCGAGGAAATATTAAGGAAAAATTTCCATGTGATGCTCAACTCAAAATCCTACACCTACCAATCCCTTCGAGTGAAGCCATTGGAAATCTCATACAGTTCAGTCAATTTCTTGAGTGACAGAGACAAAGTTCTTCTGGTCTCTGAGGAATTTCTCCTGACTGAGGAGTTAGGAATTCGCCAGTGCGGATTGCCTACACAGTGAGGAACATGATAGCCCTGAGGATTTTGCTACTCAAAATTCCGACCGTTGCTGTGCTATGCGCCAGCTGTCCCAAAATATCTATCCACCTAACAGTCATATCATTAAAGGGCATTTATGTCTTATCATGTCGGGCTGCTCCCTAGGCTACAAATTGCCGCCCCCTACAACCACTAGCCGGGAGAGGCTGCTCCGAGAGAAACCAACACTTGTCATTTGAGAGCAACCCATCCTCCGAGGACTTTGAACGAAAATCATCAAGTGAGGAAAAACCAAAAACCCAAAACCCAAACACCTACAAACCCCAAGTGATTGAGCATCACTGAAGAGATTGATCCTGAGTGGATCCGACGCTTGTTACCTTTGAAGACTGTGCTTCTTCCAGACGGTTAGGCGTCATGGTCTAGAGCATCCAAGAGGAATTGTGGATCACCGAGTGACCAAGTTTGTGAAGGTTTGGAAGTCGCCTGAAGACTTACCACGAATGATTGGATGAGGTCTGTGTGAACTTAGTTCAAGGAGAATACGGTGAGGACTGGGTGTCTTGGACTAAGTGTCCTTCACTGGGTATCCGGGACTGTGTGTCCTCGAGTTTAAATACTCAGCCGCTCCAACCAGACGTACAACTGAGACAGCAGTTGGAACTGGTCTACCAAATCATTGTCTTCACCGAGCTTACTGGTTCTATTTCCTCATAACTGTGTTGTATGTTTGTTCATATCTGTGTTAGAAGACCTTGACTGAAGACTTTCTCAATTTCCTCAGTTCTATTTCTTGAGTCTGTTTGTCTTCATCCTGTGTTATCTTATGATTACGCTTCCTGTACTCTGTGCCTGTCTTCATTACATCATGATGACTATGCTTGTATTCTGTTATGTTTACCTTTGAGTACTAATTCTACTGCTAGTAGTTCTTCGCTAAGGAATTTCCTCACCGGCAAATTCCTCAGTGAAGAATTTCATAAAAATCGCCTATTCACCCCCCTCTAGTCGATATAACGCACTTTCATGTGGGCTGCCTCCCCTCTCCCCTATGGCCCATGTAGGCCCAATATTCCCCCGAGGGGTTCCAGTAACCCCACGACACTCTAGAAAAATCCCCAAATCACTCAGAACCATTCCGATGTTCGAATACAACCTTCTAATATATGAATCTTTACCTCTCGACCATTTCGAGACTCCTCGTCATGTCCATGATCTCATATGGGACTCCGAACAAACTTCGGTCACCAAAACACATAACTCATAATACAAATCATCATCGAACGTTAGGCGTGCGGACCCTATGGGTTCGAGAAGTATGTAGACATGACCCAGACACATCTCCAGTCAATAACCAATAGCGGAACCTAGATGCTCATATCGGCTCCTACATATTCTACGTAGATCTTTATCGATCAAACCGCATAACAACATATGTTATTCCCTTTGTCATCGATATGTTACTTGCCCAAGATTCGATCATCGGTATCATCATGCAATAGTTCAATCTCGTTACTGGCAAGTCTCTTTACTCGTTCCGTAGTGCATCATCCCGCAACTAACTCATTAGTCGCATTGCTTACAAGGCTTATAGTGACGTGCATTATCGAGAGGGCCCAGAGATACCTCTCCGATACACGGAGTGACAAATCCTAATCTTGATCTATGCCAACTCAACAAACACCTTCAGAGACACCTATAGAGCATATTTATAATCACAAAGTTATGTCGTGATGTTTGATAGCACACAAGGTGTTCCTATGGTATTCGAGAGTTGCATAATCTCATAGTCAGAGGAATATGTATAAGTGATGAAGAAAGCAATAGCAATACAACTAAACGATCATTATGCTAAGCTAATGGATGGGTCTTGTCCATCACATCATTCTCTAATGATGTGATCCCATTCATCAAATGACAACACATGTCTATGATCAAGAAACTTAACCATCTTTAATTAACGAGCTATTCAAGTAGAGGCATACTAGGGACACTCTGTTTTGTTTATGTATTCAGACATGTACTAAGTTTCTGGTTAATACAATTCTAGCATGAATAATAAACATTTATCATGATATAAGGAAATATAAATAACAACTTTATTATTGCCTCTAGGGCATATTTCCTTCACCACCACCATCACCACCACGCTGTCGTGTTGGTTGTGATCCCATCTACTTCTCCATCTTCTCTCGCTGGATCAAGGAGGAGGAGACATCATCAAGCCGCATGTGTACTAAACTCGGAGGTGCTGTCCATTCGGCACTAGATCGGTTGGAACGTGATTGGATCGCGAAGAGTATTACTACATAAGCCGTGTTATATACTTCCATTTTCGGTCTATGAGGGTATGTAGACACACTCTCCCCTCTCGTTGCTATGCTTCTCCTAGATAGATCTTGGGTGTTTGTAGGATTTTTTTTATTTTCATGCTTCATTCCCCATCAGTGGTGTCAGAGTTAGGTCTATGCGTAGATGTATATGCACGAGTAGAACACAAAGAGTTGTGGGCGTTGATGCTCAAATTGCCTACCTCTATTGTCTTATTGGGATTCAGTGGTATTGTGGGATGAAGCGGTCCGAACCAACCTTACTTGTCCACGCACAAAAGACTGGTTCCACAGATAGACATGCAACTTGTTTTGCACAAGGTGCCTAGCGGGTGTCTGTCTCTCCTACTTTAGTTGAATCTAATTTGACGAAGGCGGTCCTTGTAAAAGGTTAAAAGACAACTTGATTATCACCGTTGTGGCTTTATGTAGGTAAGATCGATTCTTGCTAGTTGACCATAGCAGCCACGTAAAATTTGCAACAAAAAAGTAGAGGATGTCTAACTTATTTTTGTAGGGCATGTTGTGATGTGGTATGGCCAAAACATGATGTGATATATGTTGATGTATGAGATGATCATGTTTTGTAATAGGTTCACGCCTTGCATGTCGATGAGTACGACAACAGATAGGAGCCATAGGGTTGTCTTTAATTTATTACTCGTCATGTAATTGATTTACTTTATCACTATGCATTAGCAATAGTTGGCGAGACGACCATGTGAGGACATGATGATGGAGATCATGGTGTTATGTCGGTGACGATGAAGATCATGCCGGTGCTTTGGAGATGGAGATTAAAGGCACAAGATGATAATGGCCATGTCATGTCACATATTGATTGCATGTGATGTTTATCTTTTTATGCATCTTATTTTGCTTAGGACGATGGTAGCATTATAAGATGATCCCTTCACTTAATTTCAAGAAAATTTGTTCTCCCTAAATATGCACCGTTGCAAAAGTTTGTCGTTTTGAAGCACCTCATGATGATAGGGTGTGATAGACTCTACATTCGCATACAACGGGTGTAAACCAGTTTTACACATGAAGAATACTTGGGTTAAACTTGACAAGCCTAGCATGTACAGACATGGCCTTGGAACACAGGAGACCGAAAGGTCAAACATGAGTCATATAGTAGATATGATCAACATGGAGATGTTCACCATTGATGACTACCCCATCTCACGTGATGATCGGACATGGGTTAGTTGATTTGGATCATGTATCACTTAGACAACACTACAAAAAATACACTTCCATGATGATACGTGTTTGTCACAGTAGGTCATGTTTTCTGTCATGCATGTAAATCCATGACAAATTTATGACAGAATGAAGATAGTCATACCTGTGCTGTCATAGAAGTGTTCCATGACATTACCAAAATTATCATCACGGAAGTGTCCACTTCCATGATGATAAATCACGCATCATAGAAGTGCTCTCGTCAAGGGTGGCCAACACATGGCATCCACCGTAACGGGATGCCGTTAAGCTATCGGGTCCGGTTTTGGATCCGACAACCCGCTAACAGCCACGACCAATGCTGATTTTCCACATGTAAAATTCTCATTGGCCGACGGAACCACACGTCAGCTCCGCGTTGGCACAGGTGTCACTCATCCAACGGTCAAGATGGGCCTATGATATGTTGACACGTGGACGGGCCCAAAAGTGGCCCATAAAGTTTAAATGGTCTGGCCCAACTAAAGGCCCACAAGATTTAGCGGACCATAATGGGCCGGCCCAGCTAAAGGCCCACAAGATTTTGCAGACCATAATGGGCCGGCCCAACTAAAGGTCCAACATTCTCAGTTAAGGCTCGTACGGCTAGTGTCAAATCGGCCCGTCAACGGCCTGTCCTAAACTTGTCATCATCGTGGCCCATGGTCACATCTGGCCCGTTAACAGAATGCTAAGTATATGTGCCGAATTACGGCCCGATGTATTTCCAGCCTGTTAAAGGTCCTGCTTCATTTGGGCCCATTTATAGGCAATTGAAACTTTCGGCCCATAAATGGCCATGAAGGATTTGGGTCATATTCGGCCATGTTTGACATTCGGCCTGTTAGAGGCCCACTATAGATTTGGGCCACTTTCGGCCTGTTAACGTCGGACGAAATCCATGGGCCATATGTGGCCCAACGTCACATCGGGTCCATTAACGACCCATATAAAAATGATGATAATCTTGCCTGACCGAACTTCCGGCCTGTTAAAGGCCCGTGTATTAGGTCGGCGCATTTACGGCCCGTCCGAATTTTGGCCTGTGAAAGATCCGCATCGTAAATGGGCCACCATTTTCGCCTGCTAACACCAGTGGGTTATTTGGCGCAATCAGGGCCCAATCTCACTTTCGGTCTATTAAAGGCCCATGTTTTTTATGGGCTCGAGATATTTACACCTATAAACGGCCTATTGTTACTGAGGGCCCAAATTATGTTTAGGCCTGTTAAAGGCCCACTATGGGCACATGCCTACCAGAAAAATATGATAGCTTATGCTGATTTAGGTCCAGATATTTTTAGTGGGCTACATGCAAATTTCGGCCCATAATCACTTTTAGCCCAATTGGAATGGGCCCAACGAATGTTGGCATGTTGGGATCCTATGAAGCTTTCAAAAAAATGAAGCTTTCGGCCGAATACATTACTAAGATAAACCTACACTATACAAAAATAGCGTCGTAATTACTGCAGCCTTTGGCATCATCATAAATGTTGTATCACAACAAAAATAAATTCCAACCATACAACAAAAGGCCTGTTGGCATAAAGTTTACAGTCCTTGCAGATAAAAGCACTATCAGATGTATAGAAGCATAGATCATTTGACCCGAGTGCTAATGTTTTAGGCTGTAGAATCTGATGGAGCAGCACGATCTTCACCTTTTTCCGCCATTGCTCTTGAACAACGGAGCGAATGTCTAATAGTCTGGTTTCAAAACCATTCATATCTTGACGACATTTGTCAACCACTATTCTTGTTTCCAAAACGACGTCCATTAGGGATTGGACTTGTGTCTAGAACACAAATATATTACTCTGTCTTGCAGGAAGATTTTGTTCAGTAGGGGATTTGGACGATGTTACCTTGACAACCAACCCAAAATTACGCAGGAAGGTGCTTTTTGCACTGTTAGTGGAGATATATTGACACACTGCAGCAAGAGGTGACATTGTGCCTGTGGTAGCCTCGTTACCTTCAGGTGGTTGTGGCTGTTCAATCATTTGTTCCATAGCTTCCTGAAAGTTTGTACTTGTAGATTAGTGTACTAGATAAGTTACTAATGAGACAAAAACAAACAAAGTAGGTTACACGTTTATACATAACTTATTTTGGTGAACTACTGTAATAGTGCCAACTACATAATAAAATCACTTTCAGAACATATGTCCATGTACCATGCCTATTGTATTGCCTATTCCTCACATTCGTTGACGTATAAGGATAAAGAGACATGGCTTAAAGTAGGATGAACATAGTATGACATCATTCATATCATGGGCAAACAGATATAAAACAAACAGACTATTTTATCATTGTGGGCGCACGTGAACATAACAACTAGATTACAGATCAAGACCAAAAGAATATCCTTCATCTCTTTTAAACCATGTAAGGTGAAATGATACGTTAAGACAACTGTGTATAAAAGTGAACAGAATAACCTGCTGGTGCTGCTTCTTTTAATTGCGGTTCGACTGACCCTGAATTGAAATCCAGGCGGGCTACTGACCTCTAGAAAAGGTGAAATAGTAAAGGGAGGAAACCTTCTGCATTTAGTATCACAAAGAAGATGCAGTAAGAAGCGCTCAACTAGTTTCTTTCGTGGGATGAATACGGTGTGAGTAGAGACGTAAGGTTTACACGAATAAGGGAAGAGGAGTACCTCTTTCTGCTGGCAGTGCTGTGTCCTCCTTCTGTTTTTCCAATGATCTTCTTGTGGTTTGCTGGAAACGAGAAGTTGTGGAGGACGGTGGAGCCTTGGACGAACCCATGGCCAAGTTGTTGAGTGTGGTGTGGTGGCCGTCTGTCGGCGGTGGGGAACCAAATCCGAGGCGGCGAATGACGGCGTAGCGGCAACAGCTCCGGTGCGGTGGACGGTTGCGATAGTGGAGCGGCAACAGTGAGGCGCATGACGACGTGGTCGGAGTGGTTCTGGTACGGCGCACGTCAGCGTCGGCGTCGTGGAGGCAGCTCTACCTCGGCTTCAGTTGCTAAGTCCTTAAGGGTGTTGCGGTTGCGGTTGCGTTGGACGACGACATCGGGATACCGGCTCCGGCGTGATGGAGGAGGGCGGTGGTGGATTGGGCGCTATGGGGTGGAGGACGGAGGAGGCTGGGGTTTCGCGGCTGGTGGAGAGGGCGTTTTGGCGCCCATGGAGTATGAATGGGGAAACAGAGGGAGGCGGGGAACTAAGGGGGAACAATGTTTCTGTTTGCGACGCGCTTGTTTGAAATTTGCGGAAAGTTACAAACTTTGCCCCCATCTAAAATTTCGGACATATTGCGGGTTGGGGGTAGGAAAGTAATCTCAGGTGTCCCAAATGTGGGCGGGATAGATTTCGGCCAAGCGCATGGGTGTTTAGGCGCCCACGGCGTATGAATGCTTCTCGGAGGCGGTTGAGACTGGCGTCTTGGTGAAGTTACGAACCTACCCCGGTTTAGACCTTTGGACATCGGGCCGATAGGCTACACGGGACAGAGTCAGGACAATAATTTCCTACCACCAAACATTAGTCTTGCGCGGTTTCAGGTGACCAGAGGCCTATTTGGCGCTTCGTTCAATATTTGGGAGCAGAAGCATTAACATTTTCGGTTCTCTTGAATTGAACTTTCAGGATTTGTCAAACTTCACAAATCTTTACTCTTGAAAATCCTAAAGCTATGATTATTTTGGAATGGAGGAGGTACATTTGAATATACATTGTACATGAGTATATATTAAAAAAATATGCAACTTACCTCAGTTCATGCATGGTTCCAGATATAATCTCCTTGGTTGCAAAAAAAAGTTAGACATGCGTATGAATATACATATAGCATGTTCAAACGCACAACAAAGATTGATGCCCCCTTTTACATCTGATTTACAAATGCCATTATCTCGGGTTCAAATAGATGAATGCACTTCCTATGAATTCGAATCTTCGAACCCCCTTTATGTTGAATTCAACATGTATTCTATTTCGTAGCTAGCAATTTGGAATGTATCCATTGAAGTGACAAATGTATAAAGTGCTTCACACTAACAACATGGAGTACACTAATTAATGTTTATATATGAATTGCAAAAGCATCCATTGCCTGTATTTCAAACCGCTCTCACTCTATGGATCGACAATATGAAATAAACACTTGCACATGCTAGAATTCAATAGAGTATGGGTGTCTGATAGACCGATTTTCGTCCATACGCAATTTGCAAAATTCATGATCTCATCCAAAAATAATAATGTCATTTATATTTTAATTTAATGCGCAGAACTGCATGTAGATGCACTATGCCTCGGCCCGTTCTCACAAACGTGCTATATATCTCTCTATCTACCGCATAAGTGCACACACTTTATATGTATCGGCATTTCTCTTTCACACATGCAAACAATCTCTCTCGGGGTGTCAGGGAGTCTCACGCACATGCTCTCTCTGTATCTCTCTCTCTTTCTGACTACTATGTACCACTCTTTTCACTAATCTCAGTTGGAAAACACTATTTCTATCACATGCATATATACACACGCACGGTCTGTACTAGCCCTCTATACACACATATATGATAATGTCGCTAGCATCCATATGACAGAGAACCCGGGCCGACATGGCTAGTCGTGAACCCAAAGCGGCACCAACCTATGGGGATATGCATACATGAATCACATCGAGCATGTCGGTCAGCAGCGTGTGAATCCGGGCTGTAGCACTGGGCTAACAGGACTCCTGGAACCCGGGCTGTAGCAGGCTAGGCAGGACTTCGGAAGTCACCGCGTGACATTTCCCCGAAGGGACAGACACAGGAATGAAGTGAAACACATGCCAGCCAGTCAAGTGTCCTGAGAAGTAGTGCTGGGCTAGCAGGACTCCGGTGAACCGGGCTGTAGCGGACTACTATGGCTCATGGAAGCACTAGATGACATTTTCCCATAAGAGAGGCTGCCAAGGATAAACAACTAGATTGTCGGATCCCACACATACCAAGCATTTCAATCATACACACAATATGCTCGATATGTGTAATTACAACATGGCATCACAACATAACTCTACGACTCAAGTATTTATTCATTAGGCTCCAAGGAGCGAGATATTACAAACATGGGTCTCATGACCCAACAATAATAGCATACAAATCAAAGCACATGCGGAAGCTTAACATGTCTAAGTACAGACATCTACAAATGAAAAAGGCTAAGAAGCCTGACCATCTACCAGATCCTGCCAAGGGCACAAGATCGTAGCTGAGGTATCAAGCTAAACATCGAAGTCCACGAGAAACTACTAGCAAGACTGAAGTCTCTCTGCAAAACATAAATGAAGCAAACGTGAGTACAAAAGTACTCAGCAAGACTTACATCAGAACTAGCTACATATGCATCGGTATCAACAAAGAGGGGTGGTGGAGTTTAACTGCAGCAAGCCAGCTTTGACTCGGTGGCTATCTTAAACTAAGACTGCAAGTAACTCTTTTGAGGTGGCGCACACGAGTCCACATATTCACCCTTCAATACACCACTATGGATCCGCTCCCGTCTCCCTACGAGAAGGCCATCCATAGCACTCACACTTATCTTGGAGTTTTAGAGTATCCACTTTCACTTGTCTATGAACTATGCAAGGGGTCCAAGTTTCCATATCCGAGGAATCCGGCTATTCGAATAGATAATGATAACCCTACAGGGGTGTACTTCTTCAGACACGCTCTCACCACTTACCGTCGTTTACACGACATGTACTCGGCAACCTTCAAGCGGAAGCCCAACGAGGGTGTCGGCCACGGCCTACCTAAACACTCAAGTCTCTAGTCCAGGTTTATCGCCTATCCAGGTTCCATCCGCAGGGAGTCCGGCCGAGGTTTCCACATACGTCCCCGAACGATGTGAATAGGGTCCCGAGACGCCAAACGGGCGCCCGGCATACCCGGCCACGGTGTATCTACCGCAACATAGCCCACCCCTAGGGTCAGCGCTACACACGGCCGCCAACACATAACCTACAAACACTAGAAACTATTTGCAACTCCTGGACAGAGTACTAGGGTGATTAAGAAGCTGAGAGGGTCAATTAAGGATCCCAATGCATGGTAGTAGCTCATCATGGATCACAAACACAGAACTCAGTTCCTAAGGACGGCTGCAATGAGACAACCCACCATGTACTCCTACATGGCCTCTCACCGCTACCTTTACCAAATCGTGTTCACACACTTAGCTCTCCACGGCAAGACATGTTCACCACGTTCCAATTCATTCCCGATGAATCAGACCTGACTCAACTCTAAGCAGTAGCAGGCATGACAAACAAGCATGAATGAGTAGGCACATCAGGGCTCAAACAACTCCTACTCATACTAGTGGGTTTCATCTATTTACTGTGGCAATGACGGGTCATGCAGAGGAAAGGGGTTCAACTACCGCAGCATGTAACAGTTGAATCGCTGTTGTCCTAATGCAATAAAAGAGAGCAAGAGCGAGAGAGTGGGATTGTATTGGAATGAACAAGGGGGGTTTTGCTTGCCTGGCACTTCTGAAGATATTATAGCTCTTCATCGGTGTCATCAATCTCATTGTCGAAACGTCGTCTACTGAGAGGGGACAATTACCAGCAAACAAGAGGGAACACAATCAATGCAATGCAACAGACATGATGTATGATCATGGCATGTTAAGGTACTGAATTCACCTAATGCAATAGTTAGTCATATTAATTGAAGTGTAATTCAAACATATAGCAAATTCCAACTCCAAAACTACATACCATATATTCCAGAAACATGAATTGTCCTAGTTGGTGATCTTAACTTGCTCAAACATGCATGAACATGGCATAAACAGATTCTTCATATTTTTGTGATAATTTTTCATATGTAATTTATTTCATTTGGACTTATGGTTGAAATTATATGATTTTTAGAAGTTTTGGGTATTTTCTGAAAATAAATAAATCATTTCTGACTTATTTAAAATCCCAAAAGCATATACTGCGTCAGCATGACGTCGGGGTGACGTCAGCAGGTCAAAGGCGTCGACCAGGTCAAACCTGACCAGTGGGACCCACTGGTCAGTGACCCAGTCAACTAACTAAGTTAGTTAGCCCTAGCTAACTGGGCCGGGCCCACTGGTCAGCGACTAACCTAACTAACCTAAATAGGATTATCCCTAACTAACTTAGTTAGCCAGGCGGGGCCCGCATGTCAGTAGCTTGGCTAAATTAGCTAGGTTTAGTTAATCCTAATCTAGGTTAGTTAGCAGGGCGGCCCCACCTGTCATTGAGCCAGGGGAGGTCAAACCCCTAGTCAACCGGGGCTAACGCGCCGGCGGCTCGACGTCGGCGATGATAGGTGCGGCGGATGGGCTCGGGTTCGCTCCTCCGGCGCCCAAATCGACGACGGAGAGCATCTACGAGCTGCTGGTGATCCCGCGCATCCATCGGTGCAAACGGGGCGAGCTGGGGTGGCCGGAAAAGTGGCCGGCGACGAGGTTTAGCGGCGGCAGCAGCTCGACATTTTTGGGGTGGCGCTACAGAGCTCGGGAGGAGGCGTTGCGGGTGGCTACAGGCTCATGAGATCGTGCTAAGCACGGTGGTGTGCTCAGCTTCGAGCTACAATGGCTCTAGCCATGGCGGCGACGAGGCACGGCGGCGGCGAGCTTCGGCCATAGTGGTCAGTGGGGCTAAGGGAGGAGAACGACGGCGGGGAGAGAGGGGAAAAGCGGCGGAGCTCACAAGGATGCCGTAGAGGGGCAGCGAGCTTAGGGAGGTCCTGGCGGCGCCGAATCGACCGGAGACGGGCTCGGGTGCCCGAGGTTGAAGACGAAGGCGAAGACGACGTTCGGCAGCGTTTGGCGTCGCGTGAGTCGTCAGAGAGGCGTAGGCATCGGTGGCGGAGCTCCTGGGCATGTCGGAGAGGCGAGGGGGAGGCGGTGGCCACGGTGGTGCATGTCGGCGGCGACGAGCTCCGCTCGGTCGCGAGAAAGAGAGGGAGAGCAGAGAGGGGAGTGAGGTCCAGGGAGAGGAGGGGAAGCAAGAGGGAGCGTTGGGCGTCTCCGTGGCACGTCTGGAGGGTCGGGGTCGTGCGGCTGAAGCAGGAGGTGGCAAGGCGTCGTCGGCGCGCTCGCCATGCACCTGCCTGTCCTCCTGGCAGGAGGAAGAAGACCACTCAGCCCTTGGTGGGCTGGGCCTTTTCTGCCAGGTAAGGCCCAGGTACTCCCTCCTTCTCTATTTTCTATTTTCTATTTTAATTACTATTTTCTATTTTATTTCCTCTCTGTTTTGATTTAGTTTTAGCCACTAAATCATTTTCATAAATTCTGTAGGTTATTATATGGCTTGCTAAAATATATACAAAGCCACTCACAAACTTCCAGAATTATTGAAGTTATATTTAATATATATTAAATATAAATCCAAAGCAAATAATTATTGGATTAATTCAAATGGCCAAAATAAATGTTCCTGAGCTCATAAAAATATTGGTTTGAATTTTAGCTCTTGCCAATAATTCTATGGAATAACAGGAACATTTTATTGGACTCATTTGAGAAGGTTTTTTTAAAGTTGGTTATTTGAACTGATTTCTGAGGATTTCAACAAACCTCAATTCAACTTTCAGAAATTAGACATGATGCATGGATGCTCTCTTATGCAACTATTGCAAACAATTCTAGGGGTGTGACACTTTGGTTTCTTCCCTTGAGCAGCAACTTGCTTACTGTTCTTATTGAAGTTCCCCTTCTCCTCTTTGCACTTTTTGTTGAAACTAGTGGTCTTGTTAACCATCAACACTTGATGCTCCTTCTTGATTTCTACCTCTGCATCCTTTAGCATTGCGAAGAGCTCAGGAATTTTTTTCCATCCCTTGCATATTATAGTTCATCATGAAGCCTTTATAGCTCAGTGGCAGTGATTGAAGAACTCTGTTAATGACACTATCATCAGGAAGATTAACTCCCAGCCGAGTCATGTGGTTGTGGTACCCGGACATTCTGAGTATGTGTTCACTGACAGAACTATTCTCCTCCATTTTGCAGCTATAGAACTTGTTGGAGACTCCATATCTCTCAACTCGGGCATTTGCTTGAAATATTAACTTCAACTCCTGGAACATCTCATATGCTCCATGACGTTCAAAATGTCTTTGAAGTCCCGATTCTAAGCCGTAAAGCATGGCACAGCGAACTATCGAGTAGTCATCAGCTTTGCTCTGCCAGACGTTCATAACATCAGGAGTTGCTCCTGCAACGGGTCTTGCACCTAGTGGTGCTTCCAGGACGTAATTCTTTTGTGCAACAATGAGGATAATCCTCAAGTTACGGACCCAGTCCGTGTAGTTGCTACCATCATCTTTCAATTTAGCTTTCTCTAGGAACGCATTAAAATTCAAGGGAACAGTAGCACGGGCCATTGATCTACAACAACATAGATATGCAAAAACTATCAGGTACTAAGTTCATGATAATTTAAAGTTCAATTAATCATATTACTAAAGAACTCCCACTTAGATAGACATCCCTCTAGTCATCTAAATGATCACATGATCCATATCAACTAAACCATGTCCGATCATCACGTGAGATGGAGTAGTTTCCAATGGTGAAAATTACTATGTTGATCATATCTTCTATATGATTCATGTTCGACCTTTCGGTATCAGTGTTCCGAGGCCATATCTGCATATGCTAGGCTCGTCAAGTTTAACCCAAGTATTCTGCACGTGCAAAACTGGCTTGCACCCACTCTATGTGAACGTAGAGCTTATCACACCCGATCTTCACATGGTGTCTCGGCACGACGAACTGTAGCAACGATGCATACTCAAGGAGAACACTTATACCTTGAAATTTAGTGAGGGATCATCTTATAATGCTACCACCGAACTAAGCAAAATAAGATGCATAAAGGATAATCATCACATGCAATCAAAATATGTGACATGATATGGCCATCATCATCTTGTGCCTTTGATCTCCATCTCCAAAGCACCATCATGATCTCCATCATCACCGGCTTGACACCTTGATCTCCATCGTAGCACCGTTGTCGTCTCGCCAACTATTGATTCTACGACTATTGCTACCACTTAGTGATAAAGTAAAGTAATTACATGGCGATTGCATTTCATACAATAAAGCAACTACCATAAGGCCCCTGCCAGTTGCTAATAACTTCTACAAAACATGATCATCTCATAAAACAATTTATATCTCACCATGTCTTGACCATATCACATCACAACATGCCCTGCAAAAACAAGTTAGACGTCCTCTACTTTGTTGTTGCATGTTTTACGTTGCTGCTACGGGCTTCTAGCAAGAACTGTTCTTACCTACACATCAATACCACAATGGTTTTTTGTCAAGTGTGTTGTTTTAACCTCCAACAAGGACCGGCCGTAGTCAAACTCGATTCAAGTAAAGTTGGAGAAACAGACACCCGCTAGCCACCTGTGTGCGAAGCACGTCGATAGAACCAGTCTCATGAACGCGGTCATGTAATGTCGGTCCAGGCCGCTTCATCAAACAATACCGTCGGATCAAAGTAAGACGTTGGTGGTAAGAAGTATGACTATTATCGCCCACAACTCTTTGTGTTCTACTCGTGCATATATCATCTACATGTAGACCTGGCTCGGATGCGACCATTGGGGAACGTAGTAATTCAAAAAATTTCCTACGATCACACAAGATCTATCTAGGAGATGCATAGCAACGAGAGGGGAGAGTGTGTCCACGTACCCTCGTAGACCGAAAGCGGAAGCATTAGGTTAACACGGTTGATGTAGTCGAACGTCTTCACGATCCAACTGGTCCAAGTACCGAACATATGGGACCCGCGTGTTCAGCACACGTTCAGCACGATGACGTCCCTCGAGCTCTTGATCCAGTAGAGGGTCGAGGGAGAGTTCCGTCAGCACGACGGCGTGGCGATGGTGTCGGTGATGTGATCAACACATGGGCTTTGCCTAAGCACTACGACAATATGACCAAGGTGGTAAACTATGGAGGGGGGCACCACACACGGCTAAGAAACAACTGTTGTGTCTTTGGGGTGCCCCACACCCCTGTATATAAAGGAGGAGGGGAGGAGGCGGCTAGCTTAGGGGGCGCGCCAAAGGGGGGAGTCCAACTAGGACTCCCAATCCTAGTTGGACTCCCTTTCCTTTTTCCGAGACGGGAAAGAGGGAAGGGAGAGGAAGAGGAGAACGAAAGGGGGGAGCGCCCCCACCCTATTCCAATTCGGACTCCCTATAGGGAGGGGGCGCAACCACCCCTTGTGGACTGCCTCCCCTCTCCCCTATGGCCCATGTAGGCCCAATATTCCCCCGAGGGGTTCCAGTAACCCCACGACACTCCAGAAAAATCCCCAAATCACTCGGAACCATTCCGATGTTCGAATACAACCTTCCAATATATGAATCTTTACCTCTCGACCATTTCGAGACTCCTTGTCATGTCCATTATCTCATATGGGACTCCGAACAAACTTCGGTCACCAACATAACTCATAATACAAATCGTCATCGAACGTTAAGCATACGGACCCTATGGGTTCTAGAACTATGTAGACATGACCCAAGCACATCTCTGGTCAATAACCAATAGCGGAACCTAGATTCTCATATTGGCTCCTACATATTCTACGTAGATCTTTATCGGTCAAACCGCATAACAACATACGTTATTCCCTTTATCATCGGTATGTTACTTGCCCAAGATTCGATCATCGGTATCATCATACATAGTTCAATCTCGTTACTAGCAAGTCTCTTTACCGTTCCGTAGTGCATCATCCCGCAACTAACTCATTAGTCGCATTGCTTACAAGGCTTATAGTGACGTGCATTATCGAGAGGGCCCAAAGATACCTCTCCAATACACGGAGTGACAAATCCTAATTGATCTATGCCAACTCAACAATTACCTTCAGAGACACCTGTAGAGCATATTTATAATCACAAAGTTACGTCGTGATGTTTGATAGCACACAAGGTGTTCCTATGGTATTCGAGAGTTGCATAATCTCATAGTCAGAGGAATATGTATAAGTGATGACGAAAGCAATAGCAATACAACTAAACGATCATTATGCTAAGCTAATGGATGGGTCTTGTCCATCACATCATTCTCTAATGATGTGATCCCATTCATCAAATGACAACACATGTGTATGGTCAAGAAACTTAACCATCTTTGATTAACGAGCTATTCAAGTAGAGGCATACTAGGGACACCCTATTTTGTCTATGTATTCAGACATGTACTAAGTTTCTGGTTAATACAATTCTAGCATGAATAATAAACATTTATCATGATATAAGGAAATATAAATAACAACTTTATTATTGCCTCTAGGGCATATTTCCTTCACCACCACCATCACCACCACGCTGTCGTGATGGTTGTGATCCCATATACTTCTCCATGTTCTCTCGCTGGATCAAGGAGGATGAGACATCATCAAGCCGCATGTGTACTAAACTCGGAGGTGCTGTCCATTCGGCACTAGATCAGTTGGAACGTGATTGGATCGCGAAGAGTATGACTACATCAGCCGTGTTATATACTTCCATTTTCGGTCTATGAGGGTATGTAGACACACTCTCCCCTCTCGTTGCTATGCTTCTCCTAGATAGATCTTGGGTGTTTGTAGGATTTTTTTATTTTCATGCTTCATTCCCCATCAGTGGTATCAGAGTTAGGTCTATGCGTAGATGTATATGCATGAGTACAACACAAAGAGTTGTGGGCGTTGATGCTCAAATTGCCTACCTCTATTGTCTTATTGGGATTCAGTGGTATTGTGGGATGAAGCGGTCCGAACCAACCTTACTTGTCCACGCACAAGAGACTGGTTCCACAGATAGACATGCAACTTGTTTTGCATAAGATGCCTAGCGGGTGTCTGTCTCTCCTACTTTAGTTGAATCTAATTTGACGAAGGCGGTCCTTGTAAAAGGTTAAAAGCCGACTTGATTATCACCGTTGTGGCTTTATGTAGGTAAGATCAATTCTTGATGGTTGACCATAGCAGCCACGTAAAATTTGCAACAACAAAGTAGAGGATGTCTAACTTATTTTTGTAGGGCATGTTGTGATGTGGTATGGCCAAAACATGATGTGATATATGTTGATGTATGAGATGATCATGTTTTGTAATAGGTTCACGACTTGCATGTCGATGAGTACGGCAACAGACAGGAGCCATAGGGTTGTATTTAATTTATTATTTGTCATGTAATTGATTTACTTTATCACTATGCATTAGCAATAGTTGGCGAGATGACCATATGAGGACATGATGATGGAGATCATGGTGTTATGCCGGTGACGATGAAGATCATGCCGGTGCTTTGGAGATGGAGATTAAAGGCACGAGATGATAATGGCCATATCATGTCACATATTGATTGCATGTGATGTTTATCTTTTTATGCATCTTATTTTGCTTAGAACGATGGTAGCATTATAAGATGATCCCTTCACTTAATTTCAAGAAAATTTGTTCTCCCTAAATATGCACCGTTGCAAAAGTTTGTCATTTTGAAGCACCTCATGATGATCGGGTGTGATAGACTCTACATTCGCATACAACGGGTGTAAACCAGTTTTACACATGAAGAATACTTGGGTTAAACTTGACAAGCCTAGCATGTACAGACATGGCCTTGGAACACACGAGACCGAAAGGTCAAACATGAGTCATATAGTAGATATGATCAACATGGAGATGTTCACCATTGATGACTACCCCATCTCACGTGATGATCGGACATGGGTTAGTTGATTTGGATCATGTATCACTTAGACAACACTACAAAAAAATACACTTCCATGATGATACGTGTTTGTCACAGTAGGTCATGTTTTCTGTCATGCATATACATCCATGACAAATTTATGACAGAATGAAGATAGTCATACCTGTGCTGTCGTAGAAGTGTTCCATGACATTACCGAAATTATCATCACGGAAGTCTCCACTTCCATGATGATAAATCACGCGTCATAGAAGTGTTTTCGTTAAGCTATCGGGTCCATATGTGGCCCAATGTCACATCGGGCCCATTAACGACCCATATAAAAATGATGATAATCTAGCCCGACCGAACTTCCGGCCTGTTAAAGGCCCGTGTATTAGGTCGGCGCATTTACGGCCCGTCCGAATTTCGGCCTGTGAAAGATCCGCATTGTAAATGGGTCACCATTTCGGCCTACTCAGACCAGTGGGTTATTTGGCGCAATCAGGGCCCAATCTCACTTTCGGTCTATTAAAGGCCCATGTTTTTTATGGGCTCGAGATATTTACACCTATAAACGGCCTATTGTTACTGAGGGCCCAAATTATGTTTAGGCCTGTTAAAGGCCCACTATGGGCACATGCCTACCAGAAAAATATGAAAGCTTATGCTGATTTAGGTCCAGATATTTTTAGTGGGCTACATGCAAATTTCGGCCCATAATCACTTTTAGCCCAATTGGAATGGGCCCAACGAATGTTGGCATGTTGGGATCCTATGAAGCTTTCAAAAAAATGAAGCTTTCGGCCGAATACATTACTAAGATAAACCTACACTATACAAAAATAGCGTCGTAATTACTGCAGCCTTTGGCAGCATCATAAATGCTGTATCACAACAAAAATAAATTCCAACCATACAACAAAAGGCCTATTGGCATAAAGTTTACAGTCCTTGCAGATAAAAGCACCATCAGATGTATAGAAGCATATATCATTTGACCCGAGTGCTAATGTTTTATGCTGTAGAATCTGATGGAGCAGCATGATCTTCACCTTTTTTCCACCATTGCTCTTGAACAACGAAGCGAATGTCTGATAGTCTGGTTTCAAAACCATTCATATCTTGACGACATTTGTCAACCACTATTCTTGTTTCCAAAACGACGTCCATTAGGGATTGGACTTGTGTCTGGAGCACAAATATATTACTCTGTCTTGCAGGAAGATTTTGTTCAGTAGGGGATTTGGATGATGTTACCTTGACAACCAACCCAAAATTACGCAGGAAGGTGCTTTTCGCACTGTTAGTGGAGAGATATTGACGCACTGCAGCAAGAGGTGACATTGTGCCTGTGGTAGCCTCGTCACTGATACGTCTCCAACGTATCTATAATTTTTGATTGCTCCATGCTACATTATCTACTGTTTTGGACTATATTGGGCTTTATTTTCCACTTTTATATTATTTTTGGGACTAACCTATTAATCGGAGGCCCAGCCCAGAATTGTTGTTTTTTGCCTATTTCAGTATTTCGAGGAAACAGAATATCAAACGGAGTCCAAACGGAATGAAACCTTCGGGAACGTGATCTTCGCACCGAACGTGATCCAGGAGACTTGGACCCTACTCCAAGAAGTTTCCGGGGAGGTCACGAGGGTGGAGGGCGCCCCCCTGGGCGCGCCCCCTTGCCTCGTGGGCCCCTCGGAGCTCCACCGACGTGCTCCTTCCTCCTATATATACCTACGTACCCCCATTAGACCAAAGACGGAGCCAAAAACCTAATTCCACCACTGCAACTTCCTGTCTCCACGAGATCCCATCTTGGGGCCTGTTCCGGAGCTCCGGCGGAGAGGGCATCCATCACGGAGGGCTTCTACATCAACACCATAGCCCTTCCGATGAAGTGTGAGTAGTTTACTTCAGACCTTCGGGTCCATAGCTAGTAGCTAGATGGCTTCTTCTCTCTTTTTGGATCTCAATACAATGTTCTCCCCCTCTCTCGTGGAGATCTATTCGATGTAATCTTCTTTTTGCGGTGTGTTTGTTGAGACCGATGAATTGTGGGTTTATGATCCAACTTATCTATGAATAATATTTGAATCTTCTCTGAATTCTTTTATGTATGATTGAGTTATCTTTGCAAGTCTCTTCGAATTATCCATTTGGTTTGGCCAACTAGATTGGTAGTTCTTGCAATGGGAGAAGTGCTTAGCTTTGGGTTCAATCTTGCGGTGTCCTTACTCAGTGACAGAAAGAGTTGCAAGGCACGTATTGTATTGTTGCCATCGAGGATAACAAGATGGGGTATTTATCATATTGCATGAATTTATTCCTCTACATCATGTCATCTTGCTTAAGGCGTTACTCTGTTTTTAACTTAATACTCTAGATGCATGGTGGATAGCGGTCGATGAGTGGAGTAATAGTAGTAGATGCAGGCAGGAGTCGGTCTACTTGTCACGGACGTGATGCCTATATACATGATCATACCTAGATAACCTCATAACTATGCTCAATTCTATCAATTGCTCAACAGTAATTTGTTCACCCACCGTAGAATATCTATGCTCTTGAGAGAAGCCACTAGTGAAACCTATGGCCCCCGGGTCTATTCTCATCATATCAATCTCCATTACTTTATTTTTGCTTTTACTTTTTACTTTGCATCTTTATACCAAAAATACCAAAAATATTATCTCTATCAGATCTCACTCTCGTAAGTGACCGTGAAGGGATTGACAACCCCTAAGCGTTGGTTGCGAGTTGCTACCGTTTTGTGCAGGTACGAGGGACTTGCGCGTGACCTCCTACTGGATTGATACCTTGGTTCTCAAAAACTGAGGGAAATACTTACGCTACTGTGCTGCATCACCCCCTCCTCTTCGGGGAAAACCAACGCTAGCTCGAGACGTAGCAGTCACCTTCAGGTGGTTGTGGCTGTTCAATCATTTGTTCCATAGCTTCCTGAAAGTTTGTACTTGTAGATTAGTTTACTAGATAAGTTACTAATGAGACAAAAACAAACAAAGTAGGTTACACATTTATACATAATTTATTTTGGTGAACTACTGTAATACATTAGCATGTATTGTAGTGCCAACTACATAATGAAATCACTTTCGGAACATATGTCCATGTACCATGCCTATTGTATTGTCTATTCCTCACATTCGTTGACATATAAGGATAAAGAGACATGGCTTAAAGTAGGATGAACATAGTATGACATCATTCATATCATGGGCAAACAGATATAAAACAAACATACTATTTTATCATTGTGTGCACACGTGAACATAACAACTAGATTACAGATCAAGACCAAAAGAATATCCTTCATCTCTTTTAAACCATGTAAGGTGAAATGATACGTTAAGACAACTGTGTATAAAAGTGAACAGAGTAACCGACATTGGCTGCAAACCAAGTAGTTAAATGAACACATCACAGTACCAATCAGTTCAAAGGCAGGAGGAGTAAGGACTTACAACAGCGGCTTGAACTGGTGTGCTCATGCCCTTCATCTTGCTGGTGTGGCAATCCTTGAAGATTTGCACTGCATTCAGTTCAGGTTCTTTTTGGTCCGCACAGGCTTTCCTCTGTATTTGGAAAAAGTCAATATAGATACGATAATATGGCACAGAAAAAAGAAGGAAGTAGCAGCTATTTACAAGAGCCTCGCAGTGTGCAATATAGCTACGAGCTCCTGTTGTCTGTTGGAATTTCACTTTAGAACAGTTGGTTTTGTTGTCCAAACAGTTATCCTAGAAGAAGATACACTTGTAAGGCACATACATAAATACAAGTTCAATATGTGGTCTGAGCAAATACATATAGCCTACCTGATACTTTGGATCAGACTAGTGTTTAACGAGGGCTGTCCAGTCTTCATCTGTAATATATTCCACTGGAGATGTTTGGGCGATTTCATTGTTAGCCTTGCCTTCAAAGTGAGATTTTCTAAGGTGGTACCGATACTGTCGCAGAGCAGACTGAAAAACATGAGTGCATGCTTGTTTAGTTGCATCATCTTTCGGATCCAACTTGAACCTCATCTGTTGAAAAAAGAATGCGAGTCTTATTAGGAGGAATCTAGAAAGTATGGGACAGAGCAAGACAATATTACTAATTGCGATGAATAACATTACTTACGGATAAATGGTCAAGGAAGGTGTTAAACTGGGTATTGTCTTTCTCATTCCTATACTAGATCCACGTTGGGAGGATATGTGCATGACACCTAACGGCAATGGCTGCCTCTGATACTAACTTGGCTGACTCTGTAGAATCACGTGGCCTTTTTAAACCTGCCTCAAAATGGATCTCCATTCTTCCTCCTTTAGATTTTGTTAATCTGTCAAGCATTATCCCTGATGTCTGTTTCCGCTTGCGCCGTGGTGCTAGTTCAACAATGAATATGGAAAGTGTTAGTGTACATCAAACTGTGAGAGTACATATAAAGGAGCATGCAATTGCAACTTGACTCGGTCAGGTACCATCTTGGTGTTGATGCTCATGAGGTTCATCTGATCTTGCCAAGTCCTATTGTATCAGCAGTGCTTCGGAAGTAGTGTTAGGTGTGAAGGCAGCTTGGGAACTAGCCAGTTCCGGAGAAAACGAACAAGTAACTCGTTGAGATGCTGGTACAGTTGAAGCGGATGCTGTAGCTGGTGGAGCAGGTGATACTGTGTTTGTAGATTTAGTCGGTGGATGTGGACCTTCTACTGCACTATAAGTACCAGCAGAATCTGGACGGCAGATCCTTTTCCGTTTCTCCCCACGAGTAACACCACTCCCTAATATATTATTTTCCTTGCTCTTTTTTGACTTTGCCATGTGAAGCCGTACCCACAACACAAAAGAATAAAATTGCTCTTCAGAACACATTGATGCATGATACAGACAAGCAATACTTTGATGTAAGACAACCATATGAGGATGGAATATGTAAGAAAAACAGGACGACATGACATATTCACAACTACGATGTGTAAACTCAGCAGAAGGATTTCAAGAAAATAGAAGTAATGCAAGCTAGACACCATATGAAAGATGCAACCAATATTACTTTACCAAGTTAAAAGTGTCTTTTCATAGGTGGAAATTTGAAAAATTAGAAGCAGTACAACGTAGAAATCAATGCAAGATGCAACCACTATCAAACTGCCATGTTAAAAGTGTCCAATCATGAGTGACTGATGCGGGATACACAACAACAGTACTTTGATGTAAGAACATGGTATGATAGATAGATGCAATGTATTCTAGACACAAAACGCCATGTCATATGCACATGTATAACGTATAAACTCAGCAGGTGAAATTTAATCAAAATAGAAGAAATACAGGCTAGACAACATATGCAACATGAAACCAATTATCACACTGTCAACTTAGAGCAAGCACCTGCGATGGTGGAGTACGGGAGATGAACTCATCATGTAGACTTGGGACTTCAACTTCATTAGCAGTAGAAGTGGAAAATCTAGAGAGTCTCTGTTTGCGTCTGTGCGGAGGACCACCAACATCCCCTAACTTACTCTTTTCCTTCCTATTTTATGATATTGCCTTATGAAGTCAAAACCACAAGAAGATGAATAAAATTAGCTCTGCATAACTGGTTGATGCATGATATAGACGAACACTACTTTGATGTAAGTCAAGCGCATGATAGGAGGATGGAATATATACAAAAAAAGACAGCATGTCATATTCACACGTATGATAGGAGGATGGAATATGTAATAAAAAACAGTAAGCGGAAGGCATTTCAACAAAATTAGAAGAAATGAAAGCTAGGCACCATATGAACATGCAACCAATATCACTCCATCAGGTAAAAAGTGTCTCGTCGTAAGTGCCATTTCGAGAAACTAGAAGCAGTGCAAGCTAGAAGACAATGCAAGATGCAACCTACATCATAGTCCCAAGTTAAATGTGTCTTATGGGTAAGTAATCGTTGCACGTATAAGTTGTAAGCTACGCAGATGCAATTCAACATAATCAGAAGCAATACAAAGGAGATCATACGGAAAACGCAACCACATATAACAGTTCCAAGTTAGAGCAAGCACCTGTGATGGTGGAGTAGGGGAGATGTGCTCATAATGTACACGTATGTTCTAGAAACAGGAACATGTGTCATATTCACAAGCATTATGTGTAAAGTAAGTAGATGCAATTCAACAAAGTTAGAAGCAATACAAGCTAGACATCATACGCAACATGCAACCACGTATAATAGTGCCAAGTTAGAGCAAGCACCTATGATGATGGAGTAGGGGAGATGTGCTCATCATCTACACAGCTACATTGACTGTCCAGCCTTGTGTTGTCTTGCGAATCTTGTTGGGAGGATGGCAGAGTAGAATCTGTAGAGACCCCCTGTTTGAGTTGCTCCGAAGGACCACCATCATCCACTGCCGGACTAATTTCCTTCAGCTATAATGATTTTGCATTGTGAAGTCAAACCGATAAGAAAAAGGAATAAAATTAGAGCACTGCAAGCTAGACACCATATGAAAGATGCAACCAATATCACTCTTCCAAGTTCAAACTGTATGGCATTTCAACAAATTAGAAGCAGTACATGCTAGAAATCATATGCAAGACACAACCAATATCACAGTGGCGACTTAAAGGTGCCTTATCATAAGTGACTGATGCGGGATATGCAAGAACAGTAGTCTGATGTAAGAACATCGTGTGATCAGATATAGTATGTTCTAGAAACAGGAACATATGTCATATTGACAGGCATTATGTGTAAAGTAAGCAGATGTAATTCAACAAAGTTAGAAGCAATACTGTACAAGCTAGACATCATACGCAACATGCAACCACATATAATAGTGCCAAGTTAGAGCAAGCACCTGTGATGGTGGAGTAGGGGAGATGTGCTCATCATCTACACAGCTACGTTGACTGTCTAGCCTTGCGTTGTCTTGTGAATCTTGTTGGAAGGATGGCGGAGTATAATCTGTAGAGAACCTCCATTTCAGTTTCTCGGAAGGACCACCATCATACAATGTCTTGCCAATTTCCTTCAGCTTTATTGATTTTGCATTGTGAGGTCAAACCGACAAGAAAAAGGAATATAATTCGCTCTTCAGAACTCATTCATGCATGATACTGACGAACACTACTCTGATGAAAGGCAAAGCCATGATACGAGGATGGAATATGTACGAAAAAATGGACGGCTTGACATATTCACACCTATGATGTGGTAACTAAGCATAAGACACTTCAACAAATTAGAAGCACTGCAAACTAGACACCATATGAAAGGTGCAATCAATATCACTCTGCCAAGTTAAAACTGTCCCGTCATAGGTGGCGTTCATCAAACTAGAAGCAATACATGCTAGAAATCATATTCAAGACGCAAACCAATATCACACTGCCAACTTAAAGGTGTCCCATCATAAGTGACCGATGCAGGATACACAAGAAGAGTAGTTTCATGTAAGAACATGGTGTGATAGACAGATATAGTATGTACCAAAAACAGGAAAGCGTGTCATATTCACACGTATCATGTGTAAGCTAAGCAGATGCAGTTTACACTAATTAGGAGCAATACAAGCAAGACACCATATGCAACATGCAACCAGATATCACACTGCCAAGTTAGAGCAAGCACCTTGGATGGTGGAGTAGGGGAGCAAAGACCTGGACCTTGTAATGCACTATCAGTACAAGGAGAATCGGTACAGATGCTCCGTTTACGTTGTTGCAGAGGACCACCATCATCGCCTTTCTTACTCTTTTCCTTCCTCTTTCTTGATTTTGCCTTGTCAAGTCAAACCCACAAGAAAAAGGAATAAAATTTGCTCTTCAGAACTCATTGATGCATGATACTGACGAACACTGCTACTTTCATGTAAGGCAGCCGCATGATAGGAGGATGGAATATGTATGAAAAATAGGACGGCGTGACATATTGACATGTATGATGTATAAAGTGTAAACTAAGCACAAGGTGCTTGAACTTGTTAGAATCAATGCAAGCTAGAAACCATATGAAAGATGAAACCAATATCACTCTGCCAAATTAAAAGGGTGCCCTAACAAATGTATTTGACCAAATTAGAAGCAATACATGGCAACATGCTAGAAATAATATGCAATATGCAACAAATAAAGGTGACTCATCGTAAGTGATTGATTAAGGATATAAAAGAGAGGTAGTTTCATGTAAGAACAAGGTTAACACATAGATGTAGTGTGTACCAAAAATAGGAAGGCATGTCATATTCACAGGTATAATGTGTAAACTAAGCAGATGCAATTTACCCTAATTAGAAGCATTACAAGCTAGACAACGTATGCAACATGCAACCACATATCACACTGCGAAGTTAGAGCAAGCACCTGTGATGGTGGTGTGGGGGAATTGCGGTCATCAACTAGAGAGCTACGTTGACTATCTTCATTTAGCCTTGTTGTTTCTTGAGAATCATGTGGGGAGGATGACACTACACTCTTTAAACGAGTATGGCATCTCATAGTAACCCAGGGGGGTGACTGTCTCATCATAAGTGATTGATGGGGGATACAAAAGAGCATTAGTTTGATGTACGAACATAGTTAATAGACATATGTAGTATGTATCAAAAACAGGAAGGCATGTCATTATCAAAGGTATAATGTGTAAAGTAAGCAGATGCAATTTAACCAAATTGGAAGCAATACAAGCTAGACACCATATGCAACATGCAACCACATTTGACAGCGCGAAGTTAAAGAGAGCACCTGGGATGGTTCTGTGTGGCAATTGAGATCATCAACTGCAGAGCTACGTTTACTGTCTCCAACTACTGACATTGCACCCTTTAGAGCACTGAAACGCTTAGTGCTTATCTTCGAATTACACTGGAGCGACTTCTGTCTTTTCTTTTTTGCATTCATCAACACCGCGTCAGAGTCTGAAATACCCATGTATAAAAAAACAATAGTGTGAGTGTGGGTGAAGTGTGTGCACAATTAGTACAGTGTAAAGGTAGCACATAGCAGGTCGGTGAGAAATAAATGACGGGATACATATGATAGCTCTACAACATGCATGGCACACTAAATTACTACAAGATTCTATGAAAATAATAGTCGACTGAAATCAAATAGGCTAGTCCGATGTACAAAGAACGGGCAGATCGCCTTCGTCTACCTCCAGCCAGTCAGTGTTGACGATCTTCCTTGAAACACCAGCGACCACCGCCCCAGTCCCCTACCCGCGCCCTCCCCTCGACCTCACCGCACCGCCATGCTTGGCACCGCCCCCCGGCCATCCATTCAAGCCCCGCCAACCTCCAGATCGGGCACAAGCAGCTCCTGCGCCCACATCCCTATGATAGACACCGATGCACCGCTTCCCCGACGAACAAGCGGACTAGGTGCTCCACGCGCCTAAGCGGGTGCTGGTTCTTTTAATTGCGGTTCGACTGACCCTAAATTGAAATCTAGGCGGGCTACTGACCTCTAGCAACGGTGAAATAGTAAAGGAAGGAAACCTTGTGCATTTAGTATCACAAAGAAGATGCAGTAAGAAGCGCTCAACTAGTTTCTTTCGTGGGATGAATACGGTGTGAGTAGAGACGTAAGGTTTGCACGAATAAGGGAAGAGGAGTACCTCTTTCTGCTGGCAGTGTTGTGTCCTCCTTCTGTTTTTCCAGTGATCTTCTTGTGGTTCGCTGGAAACGAGAAGTTGTGGAGGACGGTGGAGCCTTGGACGAACCCATGGCCAAGTTGTTGAGTGTGGTGTGGTGGCCGTCTGTCGGCGGCGGGGAACCAAATCCGAGGCGGCGAATGACGGCGTAGCGGGAACAGCTCCGGTGCGGTGGACGGTTGTGATAGTGGAGCGGCAGCAGTGAGGCGCATGACGACGTGGTCGGAGTGGTTCTGGTACGGCGCACGTCAGCGTCGGCGTCGTGGAGGCAGCTCTACCTCGGCTTCGCTGCTAAGTCCTTGAGGGTGTTGCGGTTGCGGTTGCGTTGGACGACGACGTCGGGGTACCGGCTCCGCCGTGATGGAGGAGGGCGGTGGTGGATTGGGCGCTATGGGGTGGAGGATGGAGGAGGTTGGGGTTTCGCGGCTGGTGGAGAGGGCGTTTTGGCGCCCACGGAGTATGAATGGGGAAACAGAGGGAGGCGGGGAACTAAGGGGGAACAATGTTTCTGTTTGCGACGCGCTTGTTTGAAATTTGGGGAAAGTTACAAACTTTGCCCCCATCTAAAATTTTGGACATATTGCGGGTTGGGGGTAGGAAAGTAATCTCAGGTGTCCCAAATGTGGGCGGGATAGATTTCGGCCGAGCGCATGGGTGTTTAGGTGCCCACGGCGTATGAATGCTTCTTGGAGGCGGTTGAGACTGGCGTCTTGGTGAAGTTATGAACCTACCCCGGTTTAGACATTTGGACATCGGGCCGATAGGCTACACGGGACAGAGTCAGGACAATAATTTCCTACCATCAAACATTAGTCTCGCGCGGTTTCGGGTGACCCGAGGCCTATTTGGCACTTCGTTCAATATTTGGGAGCAGAAGCATTAACATTTTTGTTTCTCTTGAATTGAACTATCAGGATTTGTCAAACTTCACAAATCTTTACTCTTGAAAATCCTAAAGCTACGATTATTTTGGAATGGAGGGGGTACATTTGAATATACATTGTACATGAGTATATATTAAAAAAATATGCAACTTACCTCGGTTCATGCATGGTTCCAGATATAATCTCCTTGGTTGCAAAAAAAAGTTAGACATGCGTATGAATATATATATAGCATGTTCAAACGCACAACAAAGATTGATGCCCCCTTTTACATCTGATTTAAAAGTGCCATTGTCTCGGGTTCAAATAGATGAATGCACTTCCTATGAATTTGAATCTTCGAAACCCCCTTTATGTTGAATTCAACATGTATTCTATTTTGTAGCTAGCAATTTGGAATGTATCCATGAAAGTGACAAATTTATAAAGTGCTTCACACTAACAACATGGAGTGCACTAATTAATGTTTATATATGAATTGCAAAAGCATCCATTGCCTGTATTTCAAACCGCTCTCACTCTATGGATCGATAATATGAAATAAACACATGCACATGCTAGAATTCAATAGAGTATGGGTGTCTGATAGACCAATTTTCGTCCATACGCAATTTGCAAAATTCATGATCTCATCCAAAAATAATAGTGTCATTTATATTTTAATTTAATGCGTAGAACCGCACGTAGATGCACTATGCCTCGGCCCGTTGTCACAAACGTGCTATATATCTCTCTATCTACTGCATAAGTGCACACACTTTATATGCATCGGCATTTCTCTTTCACACATGCTCACAATCTCTCTCGGGGTGTCGGGGAGTCTCACGCACATGCTCTCTCTGTATCTCTCTCTCTTTCTGACTACTATGTACCACTCTTTTCACTAATCTCAGTTGGAAAACACTATTTCTCTCACATGCATATATACACACGCATGGTCTCTACTAGCCCTCTATACGCACATATATGTGCCTACGTGTCTCCCGCACGCAATTACCTTTAGGCCTCTCTCGCACACATTGCCCCCCCAGACACACCTCTCTCTTAGACTACCCATAGTGGGAGTAACATTGGTAGTAACATCACACTTATCTAGGTTAAATAGATGATGTGGCATGTAATTAATGAAGAAAGAGATGAAAGTGGTAACATAGTTAGTTACTACTAGTATGAGTAACATCACACATATCAAGGCAAGATGTGTCTATAATCTAATAAATGAAGTGCTCTATGTTACCACACATATGTTACTTCCCACTATAGAGGTAGTAACATAGACTAGTAACATGGGCATGTTACTAGTCTATATTACTACCCATTGTGGATAGTCTTAGTAGTTGGCAGATATGATTCCATCATATCATTCGGTAGGATATCCCTGACTGTTAGGCTGGATGGTAATACGAGGCAAAGTTTTACCCTAGTTCGAACCCTTGTAGTTGAGGAAAAAGCCTACTCTTGGTACTCTATATTAGTGATAGGGGTGTGTACAAAGTACACGTGAATACAAGGCATTGTGCGTGTGTATACTATCGACGAACTAGCCCCCAAGCTTCTATAACATACTGGGGGCCTAGGGTTACAAATCATATATAGTTGGCTTATCACTAGTGGGGACAAAGTCCTCCGCGACTCTGGTAGCTAGCTTCATGTTGTACGCCGAGTCCTCCACATGGGTCTTTGTATAACGCGTCTCGGTCCAACCTATGTGGCGCAAGATGGAACCGACCCATGAGTCCTCATGTTGACCCACCACAACTAGAAATGATGTGCCCACCACACCACACACGCAATCGGCCACTAAGAAAATAAGCATATACAATAGTACAATGTTATACATGAAAGTTAATTGCATGGTGCATCCAAAAATATTTGTTCTGTATCGTGAATGTTTATATATTCTCCTAAAATATTAGTCACGGGAAAGAGAAATGAAGGGCATATCTCTCCTTGTCTCCACCGGACACCCCCTCTTTCTACACCACTTTCATGTACGCACACAAACTATCTATCGGCCCTCTAAAAGTATGCATGCCCACGACACATTCACGCGTGACGATCACTGTATTTCAAGCTAAAGCACTATATGGTCACTGGACTTCAGAATATGCTCATTACGGTCACCGTATACATTCTCGTGGTGATCATACGGTATCTAGCTCATGATACGTCTCCGTATTTTCTTGATGACACTGACGGACTTTGCATTTGATGCATGCTCCGTATTTGGTTGACGACAGTTACGGTCATTGTATTTGAAGCTAAAGCACGATATGGTCACTGGACTTCAGAATAAGCTCATCACGGTCACCACATACATTTTGTCGTGCTAACCAACATGTGGTTGGATGGTTAGGAGGACAGTGGTTTCTCGAGCCCACCAGGGTTAAAGTCCCGGTGCTCGCATTTATCCTAGGTTAATTTCAGTATTTTCCGGCGATGTGCGTTCAGTGGGAGGAGATGTTCCACTCGACTATGAGGCACCTATGGTGACTTCATAAAATCTCAAGATCATATGCTGGCTCACTCTCTCGAAGGTGCTCATAAGGGTAGGGTCTGTGTGTGCGCACTTATAGCGGTGAGTGCTTGCGCGTATATATGAGCCCTTGCGTCTATACCATGTTAAAAAATACATGTCATGATTATACGGTCACTGGCTCACCTGTACAACTCTGTATTTTGTTGATGACACAATCAATTGACCAGTCAAACGTTCCACGTGGCGCAACTAGTGTTGCGCCATCGGAGCGTGTAACCGTGGGGCCCACCTGTCAGCCCGTATATGAAAGAAAGAAATGGTAGTTTGAGTTTGTACTGTGTTAATAAAATACATTTTAGGGTGATCATACGGTCACTGGCTCACCATACAGCTTCGTAATTTGTTGATGACACGATCAATTGACCAGTCAAACGGTCCACATTCAGCAACACACATTACCATAGGGCCCACCCGTCAACGCGTATATGAAGGACAAAAATGGTAATAAATTAGTGGTCGGTGGGTACTCGAAGTGGTGATACCTCTGGTTGGCAGTCGTTGGCGGTGGGGGAGGCGCGTTTATTGGGCGGTGGGGTGGGGATCGCCGGAGAAAAAGCTCGGCGCGGGGGGCCTAGAGGGATGGCCAGTGCGGCGGCGGACCGGCGGTGGGGAGTGGTTTCGGGGCGGCGTGGCGGCGGGGGCCGGCCGCGGGCGGCGGGGGCCGGCGGTTCGGCCGGTGGTGGCTGGCGGCTCAGGGGGGGTGGAGTTTGATGATAAACTACAGGCCCTTGATTTCGTATCCAATGGCTGGAAAATCTAATGAAGAGAGATGAAAAAGTCAGTCGACTGACGTGTAGCCTCACCCCACAGGTACACATGCACGCACGCATGTAGGCGTGCAACACTGACACATACAGATAACGAACACACGCATGCATGCAGGCATGCAACACTGACACGTACACATGCACTCATGAACACACGCACGTACGCACACATGCATGTAACACTGAAACGTACCCTTCCATGCACGCAACACTCACACGCCTACATGCACACATCACATGACGCAAGACACACACTCAACCTATACGTGCATGCACCCTTTGTTAAGGACATATGGATTGTTACGGGTATTAATCAATCTTATCTGTGATAAGCAGAACATTGATGTTTGCAGCGGTCTTTATGAATCACAACGTATCGAACGGGCTATCAACATAGTAGGCTTATATACATGAAAAGGATGACGTCACACTCAATGAACAATCATCGGTTTATGAAATGCCCGCTTCTGACCGCCCTGGCCCACCAAAGGTTCCTCTGCTGTGTGCTGCCTGCGTTGGGTCACTGACATGCAGGCCATGTACCCAAAGAGCCCACACGTCAGTGGAAGAACGACGCGGTGTCCTACGTCAGAGTCGAGGGCGCCACTCGCTGCACGCCCGGTTGAACACGCCTCCTTGCCGCATTCAAACACCTCCATGAAACCCGCCCGTGTGGAAGCCGAGAAGCCCACTCTGGACACACGTCCGGCATTAAACGCAACACTGGCCAAGCTCCTCCCGTCCGCCGTCTATTTAATCTCTTATTTAAATGAGGCCAAACGCTGGCCAAGAATCGCACACCTCCGCCGCTCCCCTATCTCCTCCTTCACCATTTTGTCCACTCTTACAATGGCTTACGAAGAGTAGTTATTCTGCACAAGCCATTTGTCTAGGTTTGTATCTCTCACACACACCCACATAGGTGGGGGACGTGCACGAAGAGAAGAGGTGCATGCACGACGCACGTACTCCCGTCTCTTTCCCAACCACACTCGCGCGGGTACACAGTGGAGCTCATTTCTGTACGAAAAGGCAGCCCACGTGGTAATTTGACACGTGTACTGGTTGTGCACTAGATGGAGGGAGGATTGTCTACCATGGGTGAACAAACAAATTGCGACTTGTCGCGTTATGTTAAAAAAGAGGCAAACCATATGGGGCCTACCTTAGAGGCAAGGCTCTATACACTGGAGTACTTTTGATGTGTCCCGTCAACTTGCAGAACGAGGAGAAGCTTTCTTAGTACGCCGTGTCCCCCGCCCACGGGCGCGGTGGCTCGCAGGATGAGGTGAAGCTTGCTTACTAGTAGTAGTATTGTACGCCTTACGACCGCTCCCTCGCCCACGCGCGCAGTGGCTCGCAGGACGAGGAGAAAATTTTACTACTCCCTCCGTTTACTCCTCGTCCCTACTACCTTGGTTAGAGAGATTATCATATTGTTTGGAATATATATGTCCTTTAGTACTCCCTCCATTTACTTATACAAGGCCACTATAAAAAATACATTTTGCATCTATACAAGGCCATAAATAGTAATCGAGACAAAAGCTACTACTCCCTCCTTTCCAGTTTATGGCTCAATTTCAAAATCACTCCAACCACGGTAGATGGTGAGTGGTCGAATTAATTTCATACTCCTAGTTTGCACAAGTAATTATTACGCTCGTTTTTCTCAAGAAGTTATGTTTACCGAGGCATTAAGTAGAACGAATGCATGAATGAACACTAAATTTCCATGAACTTCTACATGCATTGGTGAGTTTTCTCTTGACACTGCTTGCATCGGGTGATCTAACGCACCTCGAAATCCAACATGTGATGGTACTACTACTAGTAGTAGAATTAAGACTTATAAAACGGAAAAACGAATGTTTTTTAGATGAGCCCTATAAACCCTAGTGGGTATGTACTCTATAAAATCAGATTTTCCCAAAACTAAGTCGCTCAACCTTTATTTGCTTGTTTCCTTTCCTGCCTCCTTGCCTCGAAGACTATGCCAAACTCCCCTGCCTGCCGTGCGGGAAAATGCCCACCCTCACCTTTTTTTAGTTCGGGTTTGTATCGGTGGATCGCGTGAAGCAGCAAAAACCCAAGCCGTGTCTTGTACTCCTTCGTCGACACTCGCTTTCATGAATTCTATACTTCCTGTCGCTGACATGTGGGACATATAGCAACCGATTCGATGTGTCAAGCACCAAATAACAATGCAGAACAGCAGGGGACGCACCCGAGTCATACCGCCTCAGTAGTAGTAGTGATGAGCAATGAGACGTCAAATCACAATGTCGCACCTTCCCAGACGGATGAAGCAACCATTATTTCACACTTCGGTTCGCCATCATCTCAAACCACGTAGTATTGCTTCTGCCTCAAGAGGGACATGCGCATCGCCTTAGTACATCATGACACGTGGGACCGCATGACAGGCCATGCTCCCCCGCCGATCGCTCGATAAAATCACCTCATTTTTACTACTATACTTCCTCCGTATCGGTTTACATGGCATGCACATCGTTCTAGGTTGAGAATTTAACTGGCTATATATGTGATGAACAGTATATGTTTAGAAACTACACCCGCTTAATAATCCAATAATATACTTTTTGTGACATAGTAACTCATATTTAGTTAGTCAAATGGATGACCTAGAACTACGTGGATGCCCTATAAACCGAGATGCCTAAAAAATGAGACGGAGAGGGTAGTTTAGTACGTATCTTTTTAGATCAATATAGTCGGGATTCACCAAGGAGCAAAACCAAGTGGTAGGCTACACCTGTCGTGTTGGCGTAGCAACTCAAGCAGGGTCAGTCCGCACACGAAATGGCGACACACTTAACAGGACCCCTTTGGCCGACATGTGGCTCATCCACCGTCTTGTTCCACGTGCGACGCACCAAATTACAGTTTGGAGCAGCGGTCGGAATAGGAGGCACCCCGGTCGTAGCGCCACAGTAGTAGAAAATGAGCGATGAGGGGTCAAATCACAAAGCCCCACCTTTCCCGCATTAAGCTGGACGGACGAAGCAACCATCATTTCACTCTAGGGCGCAAGAGCATAAAGAAAAGAGAAAACCAATGATGCATGCGGTAGCTACCTAGGGCACCCTAGGGTAGGGGTCTCCACTACAAATCATTTTTTGAAAGCACCTCCACTACAAATTGGCTTCTCCCTCGTCCTCTTGAAGAAAACCGATGATGCGTGCGGCGATAGGGTTTGTAGGAGTACTACTACGGCATGCGAGGCCATGTCGTAGTAAACGGGAGAGGGATTGAGTTCGAGTCGTCGCCTTAAATATGTGTGGGCCGCTTGGTTTTAGGGGAATGAGGCAACATTTTGGGTTCGGGGACCAGTGGAGATATAGTACGTACAAAAAATTGTGGACGTAGGTTCGACCGAAAGGCAATGATGCATGGGCCCTGCATTTTGATATACCCAGGGCCGCGTGAAATTTGCTACTCTACTCAAAACTAGTTAGGTACACATGCATTGAATGCATGAGATTTCAAAACCAAATTATGAATAAATACACACTATAGCATGTAAAGCTTTGAGTCATATATGCATGATGTAGATGTTCGTTTAGTTCTTATAGTTCATCTCATTCAAAATCAATTAGTTTTATAAAAATGTTAAGATTCATGGGGTTGTGCATTGTAAAGAATAAAGTAAAAAACAAATAATGGCAATTCATTTAGAAAAAAATTCAATTATGATACGGAATATTCTAGAACAAAGGAGAAGTGCTTGTGTTTTGAGGTTTGTGCATTATGCTTAAGTTCAACCATGGAGTCTTCTAAATTGTACATGTGGTAGATCTGGTGGAATGTTGATGCTATCCAAAGGCCAGTAGTGCTCAGATTTTCCATCTCTGCATTGTCGGATTAGCTTCATCTAGCGACCATCTTTCAAAGTTATTTGCACACTATAGTTCTTGTGCCATAGTTGCATGTCTTGGAAAAAAAGCTACTAGTGGGTTGTACTAGCTATTTATGAATAGAAGATGTATACATGGAAGTTGTAGGGAAAGATATGACATGGAGTATCTCAATTCCTATGAGTAGGGATTGGAAAAGAGATGTCATTTGGTTCACATCATAGGAACTTTTCTATCGAATCTAGAGATGACATGTATCTCAATTCCTATGAGGAGGGATTAGAAAAGAGATGTAATTTGGTTCATATCATAGGAAATTTTCTACTTGAATATACGCTAATGTTTATTTTCCTTTGAAATTATGGGAGTATAGGAATCCATTCATATGAACCAAGTGGCTCTAAAGCTATAGAAATGATATCATGTTTATTTCCTTTGAAATGTGGAGTATATGAATCTATTCCTATGAACCAATTGGCTCTAAAGGAAAAAATCCTATAAAAATCATATCATATAGAGTTCCTATGATATCCCTCCACACCAAAGGATGGTTGAAATTGCTACAGGTGATATGATGGTCTTTCTTTGTAGACTCCTCCCCCGTCTTTCTAGTTACCTCTCAAAGATGAATGAAATGATATATACAGGGTATTCTACATGTGCAATTTGGTACACAAAAACTCAGTAAAAGTTTGTGAGGTTCGAATTTTCAATAAAGCTATGTGCACTGCATTTTGGAACGGAGGGAGCATACGGCAGTTTCTAACACTCAGGTGGAAGATTTGTGTGTAGGAGGAGTGGCTGTTCTGTTAAATGACATGGCAAAACTAACACTGTCAGATGCCGATCTAACGGTTCGTACGGCGTTCGTCAGGAAAAGGCTTGTGGCGAACGTTTGTCGGATAATGATTTATGGACACATGCATTGCATTGATACGTGCCCCCTCTCTCACGCACACGCACCCTCACGAGTCATGACTCTCCCGAGTCCTCTCGCACCCACCGTCTATCTGCAGGTAGATGTCACACACATATGTGCTCTTCACACCCTACCCTCAGAACTTCTAAAAAACAAAAGACGTCGCACACATTTTATTTTAGCTCACACATCACACACTTATATTATTACTCTTGTGGCGAACATTCTTTGGGCATAGTATATTGTACTCTCACGAAGAGAAGCAGTGCACGCACGCACTAGTTCTCTCACACCCACTCGCGGGTACATGTAGGAGCGCATTTTTTGAAGCTGGTACAACAAAATCACTCCACTATATATATATATATACATATATATATAAGCTGGAGCCTTAGCGCTTGCTTTACTAGGGTTCCTATCGTTCACTCTCTCATGCTCTCCAGATCTAAGCAAGAAATAGGTGGCCACACTCTCTCAGCTCATGGCTAGTCACAAATCCGACCGGACAACGTCGACCGGGGCAGGGGTGTAGGTGCATTGTTCATGCTGTCGTCGGCGGCGAGGGAGGAGACCAACGGTTGCCCGCCCGTCCCGATCGGCGGCCGTGTCGTTCTCTCCGAGAGACTGCCGGCTCGGGAGGGCCTCCGACCCCTTCTTCCTCCCTGTGGTATTGTGGCCAAGATGCGGCCTCCCGACACCGTCTTTGCCACATGCCAACGACCCTTAGGTATATATTCCTTCGAAACCTACCTTGCTCTACTGCCCCAGCTCCACACTTGGCTTCGTGTGGATCTTTTTCTACTTCTGTCCGCTGTTCCAAAGCCACCTAGACTTTTACTATTACTATAGGTAAAGCTAGTTCATACAGTCGACTCTAAGAGTTGGTTCAAACAGGGAAGAAAGTGGGAAGTTGTAGCATGAATCTAGGACTTGGTTCTAAGAGGAAATAGGGGAAAGTAGTAGATACTGGCTACCCAACCGGTCTCTTGGTTCAAAATACGAAGAAAGCACGGTGGATGGGGAAGTGGACCTATCTCTTAGTTGAAAAAGGAAAGAAAGTGACGGGTGTTGGGGGACAACGCAAATGAGAATGAGCAGGTCTAGATTTCCTGTGCTCACATAGGAAAATGTCGCCGAGGAGATAAAAAATGGGACAAATGCAGACATGCTGCCTGAGTGTTTGCCGCTCTCGGCAACCACTTCTGCCTCACCACTTTATGCCCCTGCTGTCCCTATGCCCATATCGCTACCGTTAATGTAAAATCACATGAAGCATTAAGCAATGCCACCTAATGTCACTATAAGTAATGGTCTAGTGACGTCGATAAATTGAAGCAATGCCACCACCATTTTATGAAGTGCTTCCATCTTGCTTTATTTCCCATGAATTGTGTTTTTGCAGTTACACTTAAATCTCACACCGCTAACATTGCTTCATCCCAGTGGAATTGCACAAATTTGATTGCACATTTACTGACCATGTGCTACTCTCATGATAGTAATACTAATGATGTTGTTCTGCATGTTAATATAGTGGCAGTGTTGATGTGATGTGATGCTACTTACTTAAGGACACTTTCATACTATCAATCTAGTGCCAATTATAACACAATAGATGATGTTGTTAATCATACACCACTGCAAAATATCTGTCACTGTTTAAATAACCGTATTTCATATTTGCGCAAACATGGATGTCTGTCACCATATCGTTTTGGGATGTCTGTCTCCGTATTGTTTCTATCCGCGTAATCAAAAGCACACACCTCACTTTTAGTAGAACTGCGCAAAATGAGATGGCTATCCCTCATTGTCGTCGTCTAACCACCCGTCTTCCAGGTATTCCTACATTGGTAGTTACTAGGTAGAATGACCAACGCAATATAAAGGAAGTTGATTCGTACGTTTTACTTCCTGATTGCAGTGTAGGGACGAGCGAAAACAACTGCATCCTTGTCCGGAATGCACTTTATACTAGTTCATCCATGGACCGAGGACTAGCTGGCACGGCTGCATGGTGGTTTTGGACAGGTGCACAGACAAGAGGCATTGTGGTCTGCTTATTTCTGCAAATAGCGGTCCTTAAATTTAGTGGAATGCACAAGACTTTTAGCTGGTCAATACACTACATGGTTCAGTTCAACATTCTAGCTGAGAACACAATTATAATTGGTTATTTTGGAATAAGAGAACCTAACCCTGGATGGTGGCAACAAGAAAAAACCAGAGTGAACTCCAGGAAATTTAAGCCTGCCGGGAGGCCCTTTGCTCAGAGAAGCCTTGCTTGTTTTTTTCCTGATTTGTAAACCTTCTCACAACTTTGTCTTTTGCTGTGAATTAGTATATGTTTGTTATGTTCTATGAATCATTAAGATGTATAAAATTGCTTAACTTATGCTTTTCAAGTTTTTTATGAAGCCGAGTTTAATGTGAGTGTTCCACATGAACGCTGGACTAGCGTGTGAACGTTTGGAATTTACATTGTGGCCTTAGTTAACTGCATGAACCACTGTAACAAGATACATAGTTTCCTATATGTCAGACAACAGATTGTTGATTGTTAGTTGGTCGATAGCCTAGTGTTGAAGTGAACTGAGCCAATGTGTCGTGTTTTGCACAACTGCTTACAAGTGGGGTAGCATCAACAGTATTTACAAGTATTTATGTATATGTCGGCGCACAGTTCTCGAACAAGTACTCTATTTCATCAAAACACACACTGCTCGTGTGCTAAACCATAATAACTTATGTCCTACCATGCCATATTCATGAAAAAACTAGTGAGGACGCATCTGTTTCGGCAACAATTACGATGGTTCTCACATGATTCAGGGGCACACAAAAGTAGCAGCAGTTCCCATAGACGGATTCAAACAGAGTATTAGCCCTAGAGGGCTCGATAACGGGCAAGGTTTGGATAATTAGACACAATCCAAACTACTATTAAACACTAGCTGGGGCAACTATTTCATGCCTTGATCTAATTTTGGCTGGACACAAGATGGACCTTGCCATGAACATCATCGAGGATGTCCGGCAGTAGCTCAATCCTGTGAACCTTCATGAAGACAACCTTGTGGCCTTGCCACTGATAAACTTGTTTGTGGAGGCATGCCACATCATCTTCCTGCGTAAGCTTGACAAGAATAGTATGCCTCACAAACGAAGGAGTAGCTTTGAAATTCTTGTGCTTCAGTACACCCTGGACAACACGCCTGATAACAGTGAGGCTAAAATACAACTCTTCATTGGTATAAGCGCAAATGGCTTCCAGGATCCAATAGCCTAAAAACTCTGTTTTCCCAGTGCGTATATTCAGGTCATCCCCCTCATAGCGAGTGACATGTACAACCACACAATCCTTGTCTGCATCAGGGCTCTAATTGAAACAGAAACAAATTCTGAATTACTTTCCATTATAAGAAACACAAGTTATTTAAACCACTATGTATAGCATGACATTGAAGCTAATAAAAATTTGCATTATTCATCACCACGTACTTAGATGAAAAACCACAATCGAGATTGGGAAAGAAGAAAATCACCTTGGGCAGCTCAGCTGGGGGGGGGGGCGGACACACATCCTCGAAGGGGGAAAACTGCTCCCACAGTTCCACGGGGGCTGTAACCTCAAACGGGGCGTTGACCATCTCAGTAGTGGCCGTGAGCGTATCTAGGGTCGGCTCGGTGGCTGGCTCCATCTTCTTGGAGCTCTCTATCTCGTGGGGATCAACCTCCCGCGTCTGCTCCAATATCGGCAGATCTTTGCCTGGTTCTCCTTGGTCCATCATGAAACTGATGAATACTAGGAGACCACTGAAAGGAAAACACAATCGCAATGACAATGAAACAAAAAAAGAGTGATGATCGGTTACTGCTTTGCAAAAGTTCTTTTTTTCTCTGAATGAAAATATACCAACATCATGGATCCGCTTACCTTCCCTTCGTTGGGGGAGAAGAACAGTGGCAGATGTGAGTGTTGCCTTTCTTGAAGATGGTGAGGGGGAAGGGGATTCAACGAAGAGTGAAATGATGGTTGCTTCGTCCATCAAACTTAGACTGCGGGGAGGTGGGGTTTTGTGATACGATGGCTCGTTACTGCCACGCTACGACCGGGGTGACTCTCCGCCTGCATACTGCCTTCTAATTTGGTGGATGGCATTTGGGCCCGTGCGCTGCATGGCCCGCATGCCGGTGAACGAAAGTATAACGACATTCCATAGAGGGAGACGTTTCGATGACCTAGGAGGAGCCAGAAGTGGTATTGTATCCACTGTACTAGTAGTAATTGTTTTTCTGGGTAGCTGTAGACTGTCTCCACTGTACTAGTAGTAATTGTTTCTCTGGGCCCAAGACAAAACAGCCCATCCACCCTAGTAAATAGTAAAATCAATTCGAATGTCCATATATTTACTGAATGAGAGGCGCTACCCACACCCAGCACACCCCCCCCAAAAAAACTGGGTGTTCTTCTTCCTCCTCACTCGCACCCACCTCACGTCAGCTCGCTCCAGTCGTACCCCCAAATTCCTCACCTCACTCCTACAGAAAACCCCAGCTCCCCTTCTTCCTCGCTACTACAGAAAAACGCCAGCTCCCCTTTTTCTTCACTCGCACTACAACTAAGCTCGTCATTCGTTACTTTGCTCAAATCCGTGAGCACGACGCGACGCCCTCGAGGAAAATGGAGTCGGCTGACCCCAGCACCAAGAAGATGAGGCTCTCGCCAGCGGCGACGCCTGTTGTAGATCTCGCACCCGGCAGCGCGGGGAGAAGCGGCGACCCCACCCCACCGGATCCCAGGAACCCGTAGAATCTCGGGTGGACCGCATCAACGATCTCTCAGACGCCGTCCTTGGGGAGATCATCTCGCTTCTCCCCACCAAGGATTGCTGCCGCACCCAAGTCCTCTCAATTCGGTGGCGCCCTCTATGGCACGTCGTGCCCCTTAATATCGACTGCCTTCAGCTATCTCTCTTCAATGATTTTGAAATCCCCAGAGCCATCATCTCCTCCCACCAGGGCTCCGTTCAAAGCCTCTGCATCCCGTCATGCTACCTGAGCAAGCATACCATGCCCTGCACGGTGGATGCCTGGCTAAAATCCCCTGAATTCACAGAACTACAGCTTCTTGAGTTCTACTATTCCCCTGGAAATCACCTACCAGATACCGAACACCATCTACCTGTGCCCTCAGCACCGATGTCCATCTCGCGGTTTTCCTCCTCTCTCCACACCGCCACCTTTGTGTTGTGCGACCTACCAGACAATCTGGTACTAAACCTTCGACTCCCATTTCTCAAGAAACTTTCACTTGTGCGGGTTCGTATATCGGAGGCCTCATTGCACAACATCATCCACTCCAGTTGCCCTGCCCTGGAGTGCTTGGTGCTTGTTTTCACAGTTAGAATCGGTCCTCTCCAAATAAAGTCGCCTAACCTTGTAAGAATTGGAATTTATTTTGACGGAAGAAAGCTCATCATCCAAGATGCCCCTTCACTTCAAAGGCAGATCCTTGATTCTAGTTATTCACCGTTGGAAATAACCGTCCTCTCTGCGCCTAAATTGGAGACCTTGGGTGTAATACATGATCTCTGTGCTCATTTCAATATGGTGTTTGATTCCACAGTTCTTCGGGTACTTTATATTATCATCTACACTTGTAACCATAAGATGCATTTTAAATTTCTCCGCATAAGTTATATGTCATCTTGGAGTACACATTTTGTACTAATATTATGTTCTATGCTCAATGAAGAGTTTCTCCATGGATGGCCTATCAATGGTGCTGGATTCTGTCAAGATCTTATATATCCAAATGAATAGTTTTGATCTGAACAAGATTATTGGCTTGCTGCAATGCTTTCCATGTCTGGAGAAGTTGTATATAAAGGTGATAATTTCACGCACATTGGAAGCCCACATATAGTGTACTAGAATTAACCGTTCAGTTGTTGCTCTTTCGACACTCTTTTTTTAGACCTTAACTGTTTTCAATCTTCATGTCTATTTAGGCAACAGGACGGGGTAAGAAAGTTATAACCAATCGGTGGATTTTTAAGCATCGGGATTTTCTCACTTCTCATGAGATTCGATTGAAGACAATAATGATAGAACGATATGTAGCCAACTGTGCAAACACTAGATTTGTAACATTCTTCCTGCTGAATGCGAGGTTACTTTTGTCCATCAGGCTTAAGTTTATCAGCAGCATGGTTTTGATGGATGGGTATGTGGAAGAGCAAAAAAAAGAGTTTCAGGTGGGCAAAAGAGCTTCTGAACGTGCCAGGCTTCTATTTACAACATATTGTGGTCATAATCCAGTAAATTTTACGACCCAGGATGTTCATTCTATGGACCTGACCGATCCATTTGACTGTGACTGCCGAAAACAGTGCTGGAGTTAGATGTTGTTGCCCTTTTCAACCTGGTTTTTTTGTAAACCTGATGAACAATTAACCCTCGTGCTTTTGTACAGTTTGTAAACTGGAGTTAGATGTTCTTTCCCTTTTCAACTCGGCTGTGACTGTCATATTTTCTTTGAAGCAAGGCAAATGGCTTGCCAGTCGTTTAATTTAGAGTGAAATATTGTAACAAATAACAAATCCCAACCAAGGGAAATAACATCACTCTCGCCGGCTGCTTGAGCTCACTGTGCATTACAGAAGCCAAGTGATTAGCCCCCACCAGCACCCAAAAACTTATTTCGAACTAGCACATCAAATGGGCTGTAAATTTTCATAGGAAAGGCTGCATGACCATGACAGATTTGGATTCTGACATTTGGGACCCGCGAGGAAATAGCCTATCCAAGGTGGTGTCGACTTACTAGCTAGTCAACAAACGATTCTGCCTACCAGCCGTTGGATTGACATCCAACATCCGTCATGTATCTTCTATCTCTTGTCTTCTTCTTCCTCCAGCCACCCAAACCAAACCACCCCGTCGGCTCCACCTGCTCCCGCCTCCCATGGCTGGCCGCACCTCCGCCGCCCTACCGTACGTACCCTCCAATGTTGGCCAGTCCCTCCCTCTATTCCCCTAGACGTCCTGTTGTTCTCCGGCGATGTCAGCCCCAACACACACCCGCACCCGAACCAGTCAACCCTCGTACCCCCTCCGCCTACGACTGGACCTGCACATCTTCCACAGCTCCTGTTCATTCCGTTTGAGGCCTCGCCATCGTCCTCCGCCTTGCGGCCTTGGTTCGCTTGCCGTGCGCGGTGTGCCGCCCTCTTGCGTTGTCAACGTCGTCAACAACCGAGAGGAACAAGGAGATGATTGTACGTGGAGAGGATGACAGTAGGAACCCACCAGCATCATGGCAGTACGCAAGCAAGTGCCTCTATATTACAAGCCCAAAAATATGGTTCCTCCTATTGGTTGGACATCTGGGGCACACGCCATTGTCAACATAGTCAATAAACGAGGGAATTACACTACGAGCGGCTGACACCAGGGACCCAGTAGGTCGCACAGTTTATTTTTTTTGAGGAACAAGCAATTGTTATTTATACTAGCTTTAGCGATGGATCAGGGTAACAACGGGGTTGTGCGGGGGCTATGGCCCGTCTAGCCAGGGTTTTATTTATATTTACCACATCATGAGCCCAGTTGTGTTTTTTCTTGCTAAAAATGGCTAGCCCAGTTCTATTTTTTAAAAGAAATACCCAAGCAAGGCCTACTTGCTTTATCAGCCCTGACGGGCTGCAAATCTTTCAAGACGAGGAGAGTTTCATTCTGTTTGCCCAGAAATGGGCTGTACATTTTTAAAACACATCAAACTAAGAATTAGTTTCAATTTTTTTTCATTACAAGATTTTAAATTCCATTGATTTTTATGCATGGACAATTATTTGGATTTTATATTTATATAAATTACTTTTCAAAATAGTTTGAATGTGAATCGATATTTCAGGATTAAAAACAGTTGACCGCACCGAAATATGCAAAATTTCGTATACTTTTTAACCGTGGCCACAATATGGGGTGTAATGCTAACAAAAAGAAGATGGGCTCCAAAAAATTCTTAAGAATTAGCAAATGGGCTGTACATTATTAGAAATAATGCACACGAGAGCAGTGACTGTTGGATGTCCATCCAACGGCTGTCGTGCTTCTTCAATATCTGCTCTTCCTGCTCCAGCCGCTCAAACAAGCGCCGGCGGGACTGCCTGCTTCCTCCTCCCGCGACCGGCTATACTGCCATGCAGGCCCACCACCCCAACATACTCCCATCGTTGGCCTAGCCATCCCTCTACTCACCCACACCTGTTGTTAGTCTCCGGGGATGGCAGACGAACCAGTAAACCCTCGTACTCCTCCGTGTGGGAAACAACTGCCGAGTCTTCCCTGGCTCCGTGTGGTTCGCTTCCTAGGCCTCGCTGTCGTCCACCGCCCTAGTGCTCTCGGCGCGGCCTGGTCCACATGGTCAATGAACAACATCCATCGGAAGTGGACTGTACGTGGAGAGGCTGACAGCTGGGTGAAGGAAATATGCCCTAGAGGCAATGATAAAGTTATTATTTCTAGAGAAGGAGTTTCTCTCGAAATAAGTGAGTGGGAGAAAAGTAGAACTTGATAAGGTAACTGTACCTGCTCCCTTATTGGAAAGTAGTTCATCACAGAAATCTGTTCCTGTGACTACTACACCAATTAGTGATGAAGCTAATGATGATGATCATGTAACTTCAGATCAAGTTACTACCGAACCTCGTAGGTAAACCAGAGTGAGATCTGCACCAGAGTGGTACGGTAATCCTGTTCTGGAAGTCATGTTACTAGACCATGACGAACTTGCGAACTATGAGGAAGCGATGATGAGCCCAGATTCCGCGAAATGGTTTAAGGCCATGAAATCTGAGATGAGATCCATGTATGAGAACAAAGTATGGACTTTGATTCACTTCCCAATGATCAGCAAGTCATTGAGATTAATTAGATCTTCAAGAGGAAGACGGACGCTGATAGTAGTGTTACTATCTACAAAGCTAGAATTGTCGCAAAAGGTTTTTGACAAGTTCAAGGTGTTGACTACGATGAGAGTTTCTCACTCGTATCTATGCTTAAGTCTGTCCGAATCATGTTAGCAATTGCCGCATTTTATGAAATCTGGCAAATGGATAAACAAAACTGCATTCCTTAATGGATTTATTAAAGAAGAGTTGTATATGATGCAACCAGAAGGTTTTGTCAATCCTAAAGGTACTAACAAAATATGCAAGCTCCAGCGATCCATCTATGGACTGGTGCAAGCATCTCGGAGTTGGAATATACGCTTTGATAAGTTGATCAAAGCATATAGTTTTATACAGACTTGCGGTGAAGCCTGTATTTACAAGAAAGTGAGTGGGAGCACTATAGCATTTTTGATAAGTATATGTGTATGACATTTTGTTGATCGGAAATAATGTAGAATTATTCTGCAAAGCATAAAGGAGTGTTTGAAAGGAGTTTTTCAAAGAAAGACCTCGGTGAAGCTGCTTACATTTTGAGCATCAAGATCTATAGAGATAGATCAAGACGCTTGATAAGTTTTCAATGAGTACATGCCTTGACAAGTTTTTGAAGTAGTTCAAAATGGAACAGTCAAAGAAAGAGTTCTTGCCTATGTTACAAGGTGTGAAATTTGAGTAAGACTCAAAGCCCGACCACGGCAGAAGATAGAGGGAGAATGAAAGTCATTACCTATGCCTCAGCCATAGGTTCTATAAAGTATGCCATGCTGTGTACCAGGCCTATTGTATACCCTGCCCTGAGTTTGGCAAGGGAGTACAATAGTGATCTAGGAGTAGATCACTGGACATTGGTCAAAATTATCCTTAGTGGAATAAGGATATGTTTCTCGATTATGGAGGTGACAAAAGGTTCATCGTAAAGGGTTACGTTGATGCAAGTTTTGACACTAATCTAGATGACTCTAAGTCTCAATCTGGATACATATTGAAAGTGGGAGCAATTAGCTAGAGTAGCTCCATGCAGAGCATTGTTGACATAGAAATTTGCAAAATACGTACGGATCTGAATATGGCAGACCCGTTGACTAAACTTCTCTCACAAGCAAAACATGATCACACCTTAGTACTCTTTGGGTGTTAATCACATAGCGATGTGGACTAGATTATTGACTCTAGTAAACCCTTTGGGTGTTGGTCACATGCCGATGTGAACTATGGGTGTTAATCACATGGTGATGTGAACTATTGGCATTAAATCACATGGTGATGTGAACTAGATTATTGACTCTAGTGTAAGTGGGAGACTGAAGGAAATATGCCCTAGTGGCAATGATAAAGTTATTATTTATTTCCTTATATCATGATAAATGTTTATTATTCATGCTAGAATTGTATTAACCGGAAACATAACACATGTGTGAATACATAGACAAACAAAGTGTCACTAGTATGCCTCTACTTGACTAGCTCGTTGATCAAAGATGGTTATGTTTCCTAACCATAGACATGAGTTGTCATTTGATTAACGGGATCACATCATTAGGAGAATGATGTGATTGACTTGACCCATTCCGTTAGCATAGCACTTGATCGTTTAGTTTGTTGCTATTGCTTTCTTCATAACTTATACATGTTCCTATGACTATAAGATTATGCAACTCCCGTTTACCGGAGGAACACTTTGTGTGCTACCAAACGTCACAATGTAACTGGTGATTATAAAGGTGCTCTATAGGTGTCTCCGAAGGTACTTGTTGGGTTGGCATATTTCGAGATTAGGATTTGTCACTCCGACTGTCGGAGAGGTATCTCTGGGCCCTCTCGGTAATGCACATCACTTAAGCCTTGCAAGCATTACAACTAATGAGTTAGTTGTGGGATGATGTATTACGGAATGAGTAAAGAGACTTGCCGGTAATAAGATTGAACTAGGTATTGAGATACCGATGATCAAATCTCGGGCAAGTAACATACCGATGACAAAGGGAACAACGTATGTTGTTATGCGGTCTGACCGATAAAGATCTTCGTAGAATATGTGGGAGCCAATATAAGCATCCAGGTTCCGCTATTGGTTATTGACCAGAGACGTGTCTCGGTCATGTCTACATTGTTCTCGAACCCGTAGGGTCCGCACGCTTATGGTTTCGATGACAGTTATATTATGAGTTTATGAGTTTTCATGTACCGAAGGAGTTCGGAGTCCCGGATGAGATCGGGGACATGACGAGGAGTCTCGAAATGGTCGAGACATAAAGATCGATATATTGGACGACTATATTCGGACATCGGAAAGGTTCCGGGTGATTCGGGTATTTTTCGGAGTACCGGAGAGTTACGGGAATTCGCCGGGGAGTATATGGGCCTTATTGGGCCATACGGGAATAGGGGAGAGAGGCCAAAAGGAAGGAGGCGCCCCCCCCTCTGGTCCGAATTGGACAAGGGGTGCAACCCACTTTTCCTTGTTCCTCTCCCCCTCTTTCCTTCTCTCCTACTCCAACAAGGGAAGGAGGATTCCTACTCCCGGTGGGAGTAGGACTCCCCCCTTGGCGCGCCCTCCTCCTAGGTCGGAACCTCTCCCCTTGCTCCTTTATATACAGGGGCAGGGGGGCACCTCTAGACACAACAATTGATCCTTGAGATCTATTAGCCGTGTGCGGTGCCCTCCTCCACCATAATCCTCGATAATATTGTAGCGGTGCTTAGGCAAAGCCCTGCGATTGTAGAACATCAAGATCGTCACCACGCCGTCGTGCTGATGGACCTCTTTCCCGACATTCTGCTGGATCGGAGTCCGGGGATCGTCATCGAGCTGAACTTGTGGTAGAACTCGGAGGTGCCGTAGTTTCGGTGCCTTATCGGTCGGGCCGTGAAGACATACGACTACATCAACCGCGTTGTGCTAACGCTTCCGCTTATGGTCTACGAGGATACGTGGACAACACTCTCCCTTCTCGTTGCTATGCATCACCATGATCTTGCATGTGCGTAGGAAATTTTTTGAAATTACTACGTTCCCCAACACTGGGTCCACGGCCGCATGCAAGGAAATGCCTCCTTATTACGTGCAAAATAATGATCCCTCCACCTGACAGCTAGGACCCACGGGAAGGGCTTCTGTATTTCATGAAAAAACGTTCCACCCGCTGATAGGTTGGACCCACCATCTATATCTTCACACGCAAGGAAGTGCCTCCTTATTACGCACAAAAACATGAATACCCGCCTGCTAGCTGGGACCCACCATAGTGGGTGGCTGACTTGTGGGCCTACTAAGTTGACGGGGACGGAGGGCTTTGTGAACTTAGTCAATATGAACGATTCTAGCTCCAGTGACCGTACGATGTCCATCCAACGGCCATAGTGCTTCTTCAACTTCTAGTCTTCTTGCTCCAGCCGGCCAAAGCAGCGCCAGTCGTGCCGCCTGCTCCTGCCTCCCGTGGCCAGCTGTGCTGCCGTGGAGGCCTCACCGCCCCCATACTACTCCCACTGCTGGCCAGGCCATCCCTCCACTCACCCACACCCCCTGTTATTCTGCGGCGACGGCAGCCTCACACCACAGCCGAACCAGTGAACCCTCGTACTCTTGTCCGCGTGGGCATCCACTGCCGCGTCTTCCCCGGCTCAGCGTCGTCCCCTTCATAGGCCTCGTCGTTGTCCACCGCCTTGGTGCTCTCGGCGCGGCGTGGTCAATGTGGTCAACGATCGACTTCCATCGGAAGAGTACTGTATGTGGAGAGGCTGACAGCTGGGTCCACGGTCGCAGCTAGGTCCACGACAACAGCCCAGTTTTTTGTGATTTGCCAAGTAAGTCGCTTTGTCAGGCCTATTGTGCTGCAAATCTTTCAAGACGAGGAGAGCTTCATTCGGCTAGCCGAGAAAATGGCCTATCAGTAATGAGAAATGGGATGTACATTTGTAAAACACATCAAACCGACAATTAGTTTCAAATTTCTTTTTTTCATTTCGAGATTTTAAATTGCATTGATTTTTATGCATGGACAATTTGTTGGATTTTATATTGATATACATTTATTTTTAAAATTAGTTGAATGTGACTCGAAATTTCGGGATTAAAAACAGTTCGGACCGCACCGAAATATGCAAAATTTCGTATAATTTTTTAACCGTGGCGACAATATGGGCTGTAATGCTAACAAAAAGAATATGGGCTCCAAAAAAACCTTAAGAATTAGCTAATGAGATGTAAATTATTAGAAATAATGGCAGATGGGCGGTATGCTGTTTTCCACAGATTTGAGGCTTTCCTAAAAAAAGGTTGGCGCACAAGTAGTGACTGTTGGATGTCCATCCAACGGCCGTCCTGCTTCTTCAATCTCTGCTCTTCCTGCTCCAGCCGCTCAAACAAGCGCCGGCGGGACTGCCTGCTCCCTCCTCCCCGCGGCTGGCTGTGCTGCCGCGCAGGCCTCACCGCCCCACCATACTCCCATCGCTGGCCTAGCCATCCCTCTACTTACCCACACCTGCTGTTATTCTCCAGCAACGGCAGACGAACTAGTAAACCCTCGTACAGTCATACCCCCCTCCGCGTGGGAAACAACTGCTGAGTCTTCCCTAGCTCCGTCTCGTTCCCTTCCTAGGCCTCCCTGTCGTCCACCGCCCTGGTGCTCTCGGCACGGCCTGGTCAACATGGTCAACGACCGACATGCATCTGAAGTGGGCTGTACGTGGAGAGGCTAACAGCTGGGTCCACGGCCGCACGCAAGGAAATGCCTCCTTATTACACGCAAAATAATGATTCCTCCACCTGACATCTGGGACCGACCGAAAGGGCCTCTGTATTCCGTGAAAAAATGTTACCTCCGCTGACAGCTCGGACCCACCAGCTATATCTTCGCACGCAAGGAAGTGCCTCCTTATTACGCACAAAAAAATGAATACTTCCCCTGCTAGCTGGGACCCAGTATAGTGGCAGGCTGACTTGTGGGCCTAGTAAGTTGATGGGGACGGAGGGCTTTGTGAACTTAGTCAATATGCATGATTCTAGCTCCAGTGACCGTATGATGTCCATCTAACGGCCATAGTGCTGTTGGAAATATGCCCTAGAGGCAATAATAAATTAGTTATTATTATATTTCCTTGTTCATGATAATCGTTTATTATCCATGCTATAATTGTATTGATAGGAAACTCAGATACATGTGTGGATACATAGACAACACCATGTCCCTAGTAAGCCTCTAGTTGACTAGCTCGTTGATCAATAGATGGTTACAGTTTCCTGACCATGGACATTGGATGTCATTGATAACGGGATCACATCATTAGGAGAATGATGTGATGGACAAGACCCAATCCTAAGCATAGCACTAGATCGTGTGGTTCGTATGCTAAAGCTTTTCTAATGTCAAGTATCATTTCCTTAGACCATGAGATTATGCAACTCCCGGATACCGTAAGAATGCTTTGGGTGTGCCAAACGTCACAACGTAACTGGGTGGCTATAAAGGTATATTACAGGTATCTCCGAAAGTGTCTGTTGGGTTGGCACGAATCGAGACTGGGATTTGTCACTCCGTGTAAACGGAGAGGTATCTCTGGGCCCACTCGGTAGGACATCATCATAATGTGCACAATGTGATCAAGGAGTTGATCACGGGATGATGTGTTACGGAACGAGTAAAGAGACTTGCCGGTAACGAGATTGAACAAGGTATCAGGATACCGACGATCGAATCTCGGGCAAGTATCGTACCGCTAGACAAAGGGAATTGAATACGGGATTGATTGAGTCCTTGACATCGTGGTTCATCCGATGAGATCATCATAGAACATGTGGGAGCCAACATGGGTATCCAGATCCCGCTGTTGGTTATTGACCGGAGAACGTCTTGGTCATGTCTGCATGTCTCCCGAACCCGTAGGGTCTACACACTTAAGGTTCGATGACGCTAGGGTTATAAAGGAAGCTTGTATGTGGTTACCAAATGTTGTTCGGAGTCCCGGATGAGATCCCGGACGTCACGAGGAGTTCCGGAATGGTCCGGAGGTAAAGATTTATATATAGGAAGTCCTATTTCGGCCATCGGGACAAGTTTCGGGGTCATCGGTATTGTACCGGGACCACCGGAAGGGTCCCGGGGGCCCACCGGGTGGGGCCACCTATCCCGGAGGGTCCCATGGGCTGAAGTGGGAAGGGATCCAGCCCAAAGTGGGCTGGGGCGCCACTTCCCTTATGGCCCATGCGCCTAGGGTGAAGGGGGAACCCTAAAGGAAGAGTCCCAAGGAGGGAAGGCACCTCCTAGGTGCCTTGGGGGGAAGGGAAACCTCCCCTGGCCGCCGCCCCCTAGGAGATTGGATCTCCTAGGGCTGGCGCACCCCCCCCTTTGGGCTACCTATATATAGTGAGGGTAGGAGGGCCTCTTGAGACATACCTTATGCCTTTGGTGCAGCCCTACATCTCTCTCTCCCTCCTCTTCTGTGGTGTTTGGCGAAGCCCTGTAGGATTGCCACGCTCCTCCATCACCACCACGCCGTTGTGCTGCTGCTGGATGGAGTCTTCCTCAACCTCTCCCTCTCTCCTTGCTGGATCAAGGCGTGGGAGACGTCACCGGGCTGTACGTGTGTTGAACGCGGAGGTGCCGTGCGTTCGGCACTTGATCATCGGTGATTTGAATCACGACGAGTACGACTCCATCAACCCCGTTCACTTGAACGCTTCCGCTTAGCGATCTACAAGGGTATGTAGATGCACTCTCCTTCCCCTCGTTGCTGGTTTCTCCATAGATAGATCTTGGTGATACGTAGGAAAATTTTGAATTTCTGCTACGTTCCCCAACAGTGGCATCATGAGCCAGGTTTATGCGTAGTTTCTATGCACGAGTAGAACACAAAGTAGTTGTGGGCGTTGATTTTGTTCAATATGCTTGCCGTTACTAGTCTTATCTTGATTCGGCGGCATCGTGGGATGAAGCGTCCCGGACCGACCTTACACATACTCTTACGTGAGACAGGTTCCACCGACTGACATGCACTAGTTGCATAAGGTGGCTAGCGGGTGTCTGTCTCTCCTACTTTAGTCGGATCGGATTCGATGAAAAGGGTCCTTATGAAGGGTAAATAGCAATTGGCATATCACGTTGTGGTTTTGCATAGGTAAGAAACGTTCTTGCTAGAAACCCATAGCAGCCACGTAAAACATGCAAACAACAATTAGAGGACGTCTAACTTGTTTTTGCAGGGTTTGCTATGTGATGTGATATGGCCAAAAGGATGTGATGAATGATATATGTGATGTATGAGATTGATCATGTTCTTGTCAAGGGAATCACGACTTGCATGTCGATGACGAGACAACTTCAAGAAGACACGATGATGGAGATCATGATGATGGAGATCATGGTGTCATGCCGGTGACAAGATGATCATGGAGCCCCAAGATGGAGATCAAAGGAGCTATATGATATTGGCCATATCATGTCACTATTATTTGATTGCATATGATGTTTATCATGTTTATACATCTTATTTGCTTAAAACGACGGTAGTAAATAAGATGATCCCTCATTAAAATTTCAAGAAGTGTTCTCCCCTAACTGTGCACCGTTGCTACAGTTCGTCGTTTCGAAGCACGCCGTGATGATCGGGTGTGATAGATCCTTACGTTCACATACAACGGGTGTAAGACAGTTTTACACATGCAAAACACTTAGGGTTAACTTGACGAGCCTAGCATGTACAGACATGGCCTCAGAACACAGAAGACCGAAAGGTCGAGCATGAGTCGTATAGAAGATACGATCAACATAAAGATGTTCACCGACGTTGACTAGTCCGTCTCACGTGATGATCGGACACGGCTTAGTTGACTCGGATCATGTAATCACTTAGATGACTAGAGGGATGTCTATCTGAGTGGGAGTTCATAAGATGAACTTAATTATCCTGAACATAGTCAAAAGGATTTTGCAAATTATGTCGTAGCTCGCGCTTTAGTTCTACTGTTTAGTTATGTTCCTAGAGAAAAATTAGTTGAAAGTTGATAGTAGCAATTATGCGGACTAGGTCCGTAAACTGAGGATTGTCCTCATTGCTTCATAGAAGGCTTATGTCCTTAATGCACCGCTCAGTGTGCTGAACCTCGAACGTCGTCTGTGGATGTTGCGAACATCTGACATACACATTTTGATAACTACGTGATAGTTCAGTTAAACGGTTTAGAATTGAGGCACCGAAGACGGTTTTGAAACGTCGCGGAACATATGAGATGTTTCGAGGACTGAAATTGGGATTTCAGATTAGTGCCCACGTCAAGAGGTATGAGACCTCTGACAAGTTTCCTAAGCCTGCAAACTAAGGAGAAAAGCTCAATCGTTGAGCATGTGCTCAGATTGTATGAGTACAACAATCGCTTGAATCGAGTGGGAGTTGATCTTCCATATGAAATAGTGATAGTTCTCCGAAGTCATTACCACCAAGCTGCTAGAGCTTCGTGATGAACTATAATATATCAGGGACATATATGATGATCCTTGAGATATTCGCGATGTTTGACACCACAAAAGTAGAAATCAAGAAGGAGCATCAATTGTTGATGGTTGGTGAAACCACTAGTTTCAAGAAGGGCAAGGGAACAAAGGGATACTTCATGAAACGGCAATTCAGCTGCTGCTCTAGTGAAGAAACCCAAGGTTGAACCCAAACCCGAGACTGAGTGCTTCTGTAATAAGGGGAACAGCCACTGGAGCAGAATTACCCTAGATACTTGGTAGATGAGAAGGCTAGCAAGGTCGATAGAAGTATATTGGATATATATTGTGTTGATGTGTACTTTACTAGTACTCCAAGTAGCACCAGGGTATTAGATACCGGTTTGGTTGCTAAAGTGTTAGTAACTCGAAATAAAAGCTATGGAATAAACGGAGACTAGCTAAAGGTGAGCTGACGATATGTGTTGGAAGTGTTTCCAATGTTGATGTGATCAAGCATCGCAAGCTCCCTCTACCATCGAGATTGGTGTTTGCGTTGAGCATAGACATGATTGGATTATGTCTATCGCAATACGGTTATTCATTTAAGGAGAATAACGGTTACTCTGTTTATTTGAATAATACCTTCAATGGTCTTACACCTAAAATGAATGGTTCATTGAATCTCGATCGTAGTGATACACATGTTCATGCCAAAAGATATAAGATAGTAATGATAGTACCACCTACTTGTGGCACTGCCACGTAAGTCATATCGGTATAAAACGCATGAAGAAGCTCCATGTTGATGGATCTTTGGGCTCACTTGTTTTGAAAGGTTTGAGACATGCGAACCATGTCTATTGGTATATATGCATGAAGAAACTCCATGCAAATGGACCATTTTGTACTCACTTGATTTTGAATCACTTGAGACATGCAAATCATACCACATGGGCAAGATGACTAAAAGCCTCGGTTTCAGTAAAATGGAACTAGAAAGCAACTTGTTGGAAGTAATACATTTTGATGTGTGCAGTCCAATGAGTGCTGAGGCATGTAGTGGATATCGTTATGTTCTTACTTCACAGATGATTTGAGTAGATGTTGAGTACATTTACTTGATGAATCACGAGTCTGAATTATTGAAAGGTTCAAGTAATTTCAGGGTGATGTTGAAAGATCGTCGTGACAAGAGGATAAAATATCTATGATATGATCATAGAGATGAATATCTGAATTATGAGTTTGGCACAGAATTAAGACATTGTGGAAATTGTTTCACACCTAATACAGCCTGGAACACCGTAGTGTGATGTCCGAACATCATAACTGCACCCTATTGGATATGATGCATACCATGATGTCTCTTATCGAATTACCACGATAGTTTATGGGTTAGGCATTAGAGACAACCACATTCACTTTAAATAGGGCACCACGTAATTCCGATGAGATGACACCGTATGAACTATGGTTTAGAGAAACCTAAGCTGTCATTTCTTAAAAGTTTGGGGCTGCGACGCTTATGTGAAAAAGTTTCAGGTTGATAAGCTCGAACCCAAAGCGGATAAATGCATCTTCATAGGACACCCAAAACAGTTGGGTATACCTCCTGTCTCAGATCCGAAAGCAATAAGGGATTGTTTCTGGAATCGGGTCCTTTCTCGAGGAAAAGTTTCTCTCGAAAGAATTGAGTGGGAGGATGGTGGAGACTTGATAAGGTTATTAAACCGTCTCTTCAACTAGTGTGTGGCAGGGCACAGGAAGTTGTTCCTGTGGCACCTACACCAATTGAAGTGGAAGCTTATGATAGTGATCATGAAACTTCGGATCAAGTCACTACCAAACCTCGTGGGATGACAAGGATGCGTACTACTTTAGAGTGGTACGTAATCCTGTCTTGGAAGTCATGTTGCTAGACAACAATGAACCTACGAGCTATGGAGAAGTGATGGTGGGCCCGGATTCCGATAAATGGATCGAGGCCATATAATCCGAGAGAGGATCCATGTATGAAAACAAAGTGTAGACTTTGGAGAAACTACTTGATGGTCGTAAGGCTGTTAGGTACATATGGATTTTAAAAGGAAGGCGGACAATGATGGTAAATGTCACCATTAAGAAAGCTCGACTTGTCGTTAAGATGTTTTCCGACAAGTTCAAGGAGTTGACTACGATGAGACTTTCTCACTCGTAGCGATGCTAAGAGTCCGTTGGAATTATATTAGCGATTACTGCATTATTTATGAAATTTTCCAGATAGGATGTCAAAACATTGTTTCCTCGATGGTTTTTGAGGAAAGGTTGTATGTGATACAACCAGAAGGTTTTGTCAATCCTGAAAGATGCTAATAAGTATGCAAAGCTCCAGCAATCCTTCTAAGGACTGGAGTAAGCATCTCGGAGTTGGAATGTATGCTTTGATGAGATGATCAAAGATTTTGGGTATATACAAAGTTTATGAGAAACTTGTATTTCCAAAGAAAGTGAGTGGGAGCACTATAGAATTTCTGATGAGTATATCTTGTTGACATATTATGGATCAGAAATGACATAGAATTTCTGGAAAGCATATAGGGTTATTTGGAAAGTGTTTTTCAATGGAAAGCCTGGATTAAGCTACTTGAACATTGAGCATCAAGATCTATAAGGATAGATCAAAACGCTTAATAGTACTTTCAAATGAGCACATACCTTGACATGATCTTGAAGGTGTTCAAGATGGATCAGTCAAAGAAGGAGTTCTTGCCTGAGTTGTAAGGTATGAAGTTAAGACTTAAAGCTCGACCACGGCAGAATAGAGAGAAAGGACGAAGGTCGTCCCCTATGCTTAAGACGTAGGCTCTACAGTATGCTATGCTGTGTACCGCACCTGAAGTGTGCCTTGCCATGAGTCAGTCGAGGGGTACAAGAGTGATCCATGAATGGATCACAGGATAGCGGTCAAAGTTATCCTTAGTAATTAGTGGACTAAGGAATTTTCTCGATTATGGAGGTGGTAAAAGAGTCCGTCGTAAAGGGTTACGTCGATGCAAGCTTAACACCTATCCGGATAGCTCTGAGTAGAGATACCGGATACGTATAATGGAGCAACAATTTAGAATAGCTCCAAGTAGAACAGTTATTTGGAATAGCTCCAAATATAGCGTAGTAGCTGCATCTACAAGATGACATAGAGATTTGCGAAGTACATACGGATCTGAAAGATTCAGACCCGTTGACTAAAACCTCTCTCACAAGCAACATAATCAAACCCAGAACTCATTGAGTGTTAATCACATAGTGATGTGAACTAGATTATTGACTCTAGTAAACTCTTTGGATGTTGGTTACATGGCGATGTGACATGTGACTGTTAATCACATGGCGATGTGAACTAGATTATTGACTCTAGTGCAAGTGGGAGACTGTTGGAAATATGCCCTAGAGGCAATAATAAATTAGTTATTATTATATTTCCTTGTTCATGATAATCGTTTATTATCCATGCTATAATTGTTGTATTGATAAGAAACTCAGATACATGTGTGGATACATAGACAACACCATGTCTCTAGTAAGCCTCTAGTTGACTAGCTCGTTGATCAATAGATGGTTACAGTTTCCTGACCATGGATATTGGATGTCATTGATAACGAGATCACATCATTAGGAGAATGATGTAATGGACAAGATCCAATCATAAGCCTAGCACAAAGATCGTGTAGTTCGTATGCTAAAACTTTTCTAATGTCAAGTATCATTTCTTTAGACCATGAGATTGTGCAACTCCCGAATACCGTAGGAGTGCTTTGGGTGTGCCAAACGTCACAACGTAACTGGGTGGCTATAAAGGTTCACTACAGGTATCTCCGAAAGTGTCTGTTGGGTTGGCACGAATCAAGACTGGGATTTGTCACTCCGTGTAACGGAGAGGTATCTCTGGGCCCACTCGGTAGGACATCATCATAATGTGCACAATGTGACCAAGGAGTTGATCACGGGATGATGTGTTACGGAACGAGTAAAGAGACTTGCCGGTAACGAGATTGAACAAGGTATCGGGATATCGACGATCGAATCTCGGGCAAATACAATACCGCTGGACAAAGGGAATTGAATACGGGATTTGTTGAATCCTCGACATCGTGGTTTCATCCGATGAGATCATCGTGGAACATGTGGAGCCAACATGGGTATCCAGATCCCGCTGTTGGTTATTGGCCGGAGAACGTCTCGGTCATGTCTGCATGGTCTCCCGAACCCGTAGGGTCTACACCTTAAGGTTCGATGACGCTAGGGTTATAAAGGAGCTTGTATGTGGTTACCGAATGTTGTTCGGAGTCCCGGATGAGATCCCGGACGTCACGAGGAGTTCCGGAATGGTCCGGAGGTAAAGATTTATATATAGGAAGTCCTATTTCGGCCATCGGGACAAGTTTCGGGGTCATCGGTATTGTACCGGGACCACCGGAAGGGTCCCGGGGGCCCACCGGGTGGGGCCACCTATCCCGGAGGGTCCCATGGGCTGAAGTGGGAAGGGATCCAGCCCAAAGTGGGCTGGGGCGCCACTTCCCTTATGGCCCATGCGCCTAGGGTGAAGGGGGAACCCTAAGGAAGAGTCCCAAGGAGGGAAGGCACCTCCTAGGTGCCTTGGGGGGGAGGGAAACCTCCCCTGGCCGCCGCCCCCTAGGAGATTGGATCTCCTAGGGCTGGCGCACCCCCCCTTTGGGAGGCTCCCTATATATAGTGAGGGTAGGAGGGCCTCTTGAGACATACCTTATGCCTTTGGTGCAGCCCTGCATCTCTCTCTCCCTCCTCTTCTCTGGTGCTTGGCGAAGCCCTGCAGGATTGCCACGCTCCTCCATCACCACCACGCCGTTGTGCTGCTGCTGGATGGATTCTTCCTCAACCTCTCCCTCTCTCCTTGCTGGATCAAGGCGTGGGAGACGTCACCGGGTTGTACGTGTGTTGAACGCGGAGGTGCCGTGCGTTCGGCACTTGATCATCGGTGATTTGAATCACGACGAGTACGACTCCATCAACCCCGTTCACTTGAACGCTTCCGCTTAGCTATCTACAAGGGTATGTAGATGCACTCTCCTTCCCCTTTTTGCTGGTTTCTCCATAGATAGATCTTGGTGATACGTAGGAAAATTTTGAATTTCTGCTACGTTCCCCAACAAGTGCTTCTTCAACCTCTGGTCTTCTTGCTCCAGCCGCCCAAACCAGCGTCGGTCGTGCCTCGTGCTCCTGCCTCCCGTGGCCGGCTGCAATGTGGCGAAGGCCTCACCACCCCCTACTACTCCCACCGCTGGCCAGGCCATCCCTCTACTCACCCACACCCCTGTTATTCTGCGGCAATGCCAGCCTCACACCGCGGCGAAGCAGTGAACCCTCATACTCCTCTACGCGTGGGCATCCACTGCCGCGTCTTCCCCGGCTCCGCGTCGTCCCCTTCCTAGTCCTCACCGTCGTCCACCGCCCTGGTGCTCTCGGCGTGGCGTGGTCAACGTGGTCAAGGAACGGCTTCCATCGGACATGGACTGTACATGGAGAGGCTGACAGCTGGGTCCACGGCCGCAGCAAGGAAGTGCCTCCTTATTATGAGGAAAATAATTATTCCTGCACCTGACAGCGGGGACCCATAGGACGGGCCACCGTATTTCATGAAAAAAACGTTTCCCCCCTTACTGCTGGGACCCACCAGCTACATCTTCGCACGCAAGGAAGTGCGTCCGGGAAAAAAAAGCGATTCACCCCCCTGACTGCTGTGACCCACGAGCTAAATCTTCGCACGCAAGGAAGTGCCTGTCAGTCGGGACCCACCTGGTCGAAGCGTATGTAGCATTGTCATTCTGGTCATGAACGTGTACGTACATACTGGTCGATGTAGAGCGCGCACGTGTCATAGTATAGGCGCGCATGTAGCATGTACATGTACGTACAAAGGGCAGTGTGCAAGAAAGAAAATACGGCCACATACGTACATACGGGCGGGGTCTCAAACGCCTACTCGCGCATACGTACGGCCAGGGCTCGTGTACATGGCTGGGTCGGAACGGAGAAACTGCGTTGTCGTCATGTTCATGGGGAGCCAACCGGCTGGGTCGGAACAGAATGCGTCGTCATGTTCATCGGGAGGGCTTGGATGAAATAGCCGATGGAAATGAGGCCTGGCGTACCGCAGAACAGAGGAAACGGCCTTGTGTTCGACCGGCCACGGACGAAACGGGATCCTGTTCATCGGGAGGGGTCTGGCGTACCGCAAAATGGAGGAAACAGACCTCCTACGGTCAAAACGGGGGTCCTGTTCATCGGAAGGGGTGTGGTGTACCGCAAAACAGATGAAACGGACTTGTGTTGGAGCGGTACGGTCGAAACGGGGGTCCTGTTCATCGGGAGGGGTGTGGCGCACCGCAAAACGGGACCCCACGGGATACTGTTCATCTCCACTGTCGACCCCCTCCAGCCTCCATGGGCTACTGTTCATCCACCATCGACCTCCTCCAGCCTCCACCCGCGACTGTTCATCAACGGGCTCCTGTTCATCCAGCCTCCACCGCGCGCTACTCCACCGGCTACTGTTCAACCAGCCCTCTCCATGGGCTCCTATTCAACCACCCATCCATGGGCTACTGTTCATCCAGCCCTCCACCGTCTACTGTTCATCCAGCCCTCCATGGGGTGGTCCTGTTCATCCAGCCCTCCACGGGGTGGTCCTGTTCATCCAGCCCACCACGGGGTCGTGTTCATCCAGCCCCAACTGGCTTGATCGATCAGGGTCCTATTCATCCAAAGGCAACACCACGGGGTCCTGTTCATCCACCCTCACCGGAACTGTTCATCCAAAGCCCCCCCCCGCAACAACGCTCACTGTTCATCCAGAGGCAGCATCGATTGGCTTCAGTTAGCAGCAGTAGCGAAGGAATCGCTCGATCGGGTTCAGTTAACAACCATCGATCAATCGCTCGGGTTCAGTAACTTGTAGCCTGCAGTGCAATCGCTCGGGTTCCGTAGGCGAATGCCTCGCTCGGGTTCAGTTAGAGCCCAACGCCTTGCACCCACCCGCGTGCATGTATGAGAGAAACGCACAAACCTCCATGCATCGCTCGGCCCCGACCACCCACCGTAACGGGGAACACCCCGATATTTTCCTCGCCCTTGCTTCTACCATGATTTTTTCCGTCATGGATGGCCCAAAGAATGTCATGCAGCTGCGCCTCCGGCCCGCCCAGGATGAAAAGCCCATTTTCTGTCATGATTTTTTGTCATAGAAGTAGGATCCCACCACATCTATCATGATACCGGGTTTTGTCACAATTATCATCATAGAAGTGTCATAAGTATGACATAATTTTTTTTGTTAGGCCCAAAATGTCACGGATGTGTCTTTTTTTTTGTAGTGCAACTTGAGGGATGTTGATTTAAGTGGGAGTTCATTAGTAATTTGATTAACTGAACTAATTATCATGAACTTAGTCTTAATTGCCTTTGCAAAATTTATGTTGTAGATCAATGGCCCTCGCTGTAGTTCCCATGAATTTTAATGTGTTCCTAGAGAAAGCTAAGTTCAAAGATGCTGGAAGCAACTATGCAGACTGGGTCTGTAACTTCAGGATTATCCTCATTGCCGCAGAAACGGCTTACGTCCTGAATGCACTACTTGGTGATGCACCGCCTCAAGGCTTCACTTGCAGATGTTATGAACGTCTGGCAGGCATGTTTTGATGACTACTCGATAGTTCAGTGTGCCATGCTTTACGGCTTAGAACTGGGGCTCCAAAGAAGTTTTGAGCACCACGAAGCATATGAGATGTTCGAGGAGCTGAAATTGGTGTTTCAAGCTCATGCCCGGGTTGAGAGGTATGCCACCTTCAACAAGTTCTTAAGCTACAAGATGGAGGAGAATAGTTCTGTTAGTGAGAATATATTCAGAATGTCTAGGTTTCACAATCGCTTGACTCAGTTGGGAGTTAATCTTCCAGATGACACGGTCATTGACATAGTTCTCCAGTCACTGCCACCAAACTATAAGGGCTTTTTGATGAACTATAATATGAAAGGGACGGAGAAAACAATTCCCAAGCTCTTTGCGATGCTTAAGGCTGCGAAGGTAGAAATCAGTAAGGAGCATCAACTGTTGATGGTTAAAAGGACCACTTGTTTCAAGAAAGACAAGGGAAATAAAGGGAAATGGAAAGATAGTTGCCGCTCCCGTGAAGAAACCCAAGGCTGGACTAAAACATGAGACTGAGTGTTTCTACTTTAAGGAGAATGGTTACTGGAAGGGGAACAGCCCCAAGTACTTGGCAGATAAGAAGGCTAGCAACATCAACAAAGGTATATGTGATATACATGTTATTGATGTGTACCTTACTAGTGCTCGTAGTTGCGCCTGGGTATTTGATACTGGTTCAATTGCTAATATTTGTAACTTGAAACAAGAATGAAGAGTGGCTAAGGACGAGGTGATGACGCACGTCGGAAATGCTTCCAAGGTTGATGTCATCGTCATCGGCATGCTACCTCTACATTTACCTTCGGGATTAGTTTTGAACCTAAATAATTGTTATTTGGTGCCTGCGTTGAGCATGAACATTATATATGGATATTGTTTATTGTGAGATGGTTATTCACTTAACTCAGAGAATACTTGTTGTTCTATTTATATGAGTAATACTCTCTCCATCCGGTGAAAAGTGTACATCTAGAAATTTTAGGACAAATTATGGAGTGGAGTAAAAAATGCATTGGGAAGATGCAAGCCACCATCTCTCTCTGTCGGATGTGGGGTTCTGGCAAACCCTTAAGGTCCGAACACTAGGGTGCGCGCGAAGTCTTTTCCTCCCACCGATCTACGCCCCTAGCTCACTAAGATCTCGCGGACGAACTCGACAAACTCGCAACACAGAAAGACATGAGGTTTATACTGGTTCGGGCCACCGTTGTGGTGTAATACCCTACTCCAGTGTGGTGGTGGTGGATTGCCTCTAGGGCTAATGATGAACAGTACAAGGGAAGAATAGCCTCCTGAGGTAGAGGTGTTCTTGAGCTCGGTGAGCTTGTATGTGTGAGGATGGTCTGAATGATCCATCCCTTGCTAGGGTGGTGGCTAGTCCTATTTATATTGGCCCTGGTCCTCTTCCCAAATATCAAGTGGGAAGGGAGCCAACAATGGCGAGCCAATTTGAAGGGGGGCAGCTAGTACAAGCTATCCTGACAAAAGTGGTCTTCGCCTGCGAAAAGCTATGTGGTGACGCTGTCTTGGGCTCCACGATGACCTCCATCTTGCTGTCCTCTTGGTCTTGGTATCATTGCACCAATATAGCAACCTTTGCCTGATGCCTCGGTACTCTTCGCCTGCGCTGGCCTCCTTAGCACCAAAGAGGAAACAAGGACGTTGCGCGCGCTGGCGCCCGCCTGGTGCCCGCCTGGTGTCGTGCGTCACGGCTCACGTCACGAGGGTCTCGTGAGGTTTTCCCCGCCTTGATATCTCCGCTCCTCGTGAGCCTGCCTGCCTAGGCCACTCCCGAGGAGGTCTTGCATCGTCCGCCTCGCGAGGCTTGGACCCTTGCGAGCTCTTGGCTGCTTTGTTGGTGAAGATGGGCCGTACGGCCTGCAGGCTCAGCCACGCTGCGGGCCGCAGGCAGGCAAGTCTAGGGACCCCCGTTCCCATGACGCCTACAGTATCCCCCAGGCCAAAGGTGCGCTCGGGCTTGGCTTTGTGGCGAAGCCAAGGGCCAAGTTCGGAGCACCGTGGGCCCCAAAAGCCTACGGCCTTGATTGACGTGTGGTGGATGATTGGACATGGTCGTCTCCGCTTCCCCAAGTTGCCTCGGCAACTGCTCGACTTGTCAAGTCCCTGCAACATGCAAGGAAAACCATCATTACCTGCGATAGTGGGAGATGCCGGTTGGCCTTCCCTTGCTATAAATGGGGAGGGGGAGGAGCCCCCGTTGCCCATCTCTTCCTCACTTGCTTGCTTCTTCCTCCTTGCTCCACTACTGACAACAATGGCGCCCATCAGAAAGTTCTCCACTGAAGAGAAAGGAAAGGCTCCCCGCGATGATCCGGGGCCTCTTCCGCCGAAGAAGAGGTCGATCCATCACCGCGATGAAGCGGCGATGCAGGTGGTGCCGAGGCCTTGGTGCGAGCGGCCTCCTCCAGGGTACCCGCTGCCCTTGTACGCCCAAGACGAGGGCTTGGGAGGACGGAGTGACGAGCAGCGCCGCCCACGCCGCATCCAGGGCCGCCGCGCCACAGCGACACGCGCCGTCGCCCCTGGGGTTCACGCCGCAGACTCCTCGCTCGAGTTGGTGCTATGGGCGCCGATGCCTTCGGGCTCCTGGATCCGCTTCCCTCGGTTCTTCTCCGACGTGATGCTGCCGAGGGGGCCTCTCGAGCTCTGGCTGCAGCACACCGACTACAGCGCTCCCACGACCGGTGCAGAGATCGAAGCGGTCCCCACCTGCAAGATCTTCATGAAGCACGACTGGGGCGAGATCGCGCGGGTCTACCATGCGAGGGGCGCCCTCGCGATCCACTTTGAGTACGATGGCGTCTCCACGCTCTTCTTCAAGGTCTTCGATGCTGAGGGCCACTGCCTGGAGTGCTGCTCCGGAGAGGAGCGTGAGGCTGATGCGCGTCCCGCTCGCGGCCACTCCAGCAGCAGCAGCCCTTGGGAGTCCAGCAGCTCTCCTGAGCTCTATGAGACTCCAGAGACGAGCGACGACAACTACGTGCCCCCGAGCTCTCACCGCGCTTGGAGCAGGGCTATGGCATCCAGCCGTCGCTGATCTGGATGGGGTTGGCGCCGGCCTCCCGTGGCCCACTGTTGATGATGGCGTCCACCACGGGAGGATGTAGATAGGATTCCCCTTAGTATCGGCTTTTGTTTCCTGCGAAGAATCATGAATTACCCCGTGGGGGCATGTAAGGGTCCATAATGTCTTTTGTGCTTATCTCCCCTGTTATGAGAATTTGGTGAACGCATGTCCCGTTAAGCCTCGTTCCCCCCTTTCTTTCCTCGCGATAGCTTGTTGCTCTACACCGACAGGTCCCGGTCCCCAGGTAGGCTACAGCCGTCACTGGTATGCCAGTTCACGTGCCATGGTCAAGGCCAGGAGGTGCGCGGCCCAAGGTCCAGTAAGAGCCCTTGAGGCGCGATGCTCAGGAGGTCCCCCTTAGCGCTCAAGCAACGATCGTAAGGCGAGAAAGGGAGTTGACGTGGCCGCAATGGGGCTGCGGCAAGGCATGAGTGACCATTAGGCCCAAACATTTAGCCAATCTGAGTGCGGGACTTATCTCGTTGATCTCGTGGTGACTCCTGACGTTGCGCTAGGGCTGCAAGCCTACTCGTGCAGCATAGCTAGGCTGGCCCATACGAGTTTCCCTCCCCTCATGCTCTCCTTAGTGCTCTAGATCCTCAGGTCCCGGCCCTCGAGCGAGCTCAGCCGCCGCTGGTATGCCAGGTTGTGATGCCGTGGTTAAGGCCAGGGGGTGAGGGCTGGAGAGCTAGTAAGAGCTCCTGAGTCATGATGCTCAGGAGCCCCCCTTTTAACGCGCAAGCGAATTGCACGAGAGAAAAGGAGACTCGCGGTGCCGCCTACTATCCTTCCCACGGGGTCCCTATGAATAGGCACAATAAGAAACATGGTTTGCTGTTACAGCTGTCAGCCTACCGCTGGTTGCTCTAGATGAGGAGAGGGCACTGAGGGCCTGGTGAGGTGATGTGCGCGGGGCATGCCGCGAGCCAGAGCTCGACCGCTCAGATTTGTCGGCGTGGCAGGGACGGACCCATGCATCAGCGTCGTGCCTGTGTGTATGCCCCGGGGGAGACGATGATCGAGCAGGTGATAGCAGTTGGCACGTTAAGCATGGAGAGCAGATCAGCTTGGATAAATGTAGGAAGATACATGCCACCGGGTCCGGCCCGAGCGGCTTGGGGATGATGCAGCCCGAGGGGCGCCCCCAACAAGGTAAGCTAAAGACATAAGCAAAAGGGGTACATGCCGCAAGGACGGACCCACACGGCCTGGGAATAATGCAGCCCATGGGGCGCTCCCAGCTAAACGAGCTTGGAAGATATCACCTGGTTCTGTAGACGAAGTAGAGTTGGTGCAACTGAAGGCATGCGTTGAAGAAATGACTCCTCATGAGCCGCCAGAACCCTGAGCCTCGGGAGGCTCCGAGGGTTCGAGAGGTTCCCTGAAGACCGTCTCCATCTCCTCCAGAACAGCGTGGTACCTAGCTTCCTGAGCCGCCAGGGCACGTCGCATGTTGCACTGATAGGCCAACGCCACGCTCGGCAAGCCAAAGGGCATATGAACATAGTTGTGCGGCGGGCCCTCGCAGCGGCCCACACGTGAAGGCTAGAAACGTTCCTGAGATGCGGCCCTGTTGAGCCCTGGGACATCGATGCAGACACGCAGCCCAACATCCTCGCCAGGATGTGGAACTGCGCCTTGTGGGCGGCTGTCGTCGCGCATGGCTCTTGCTTCTTGCAGTTCCTGGTGGTCTTGGTGATGAACTCCTGGGTAGTGGGCACTTCTTGCCCTGTGCTCTCCTGAGGGCCGCGTGCCGCGAAGCACGCCTCCAAGTGGTGCCCAAGCGCCTCCCTCATGAGGTTGGCAAGGTCTGAGGCTCTCCAGAAGAGAGCCCCTGAGCCCTGCCTGAGGAGGGCGCCGAGCGTGCCTTCCTATGCGACGGGGGGAGGCGCCCCTGGAGCGGGCGCTGGTCCTGACGTGGCTTCTGCCGCGATGCCGTCCTCCTGAGGTCCTGCACGGCACGGCTTCTTCTTGGGGATGGTCTCTAGAGGGCCTTCATTTTTGCTGTCGGGGTTGTCGATTGCAGCGGCTTGAAAGGCGCGCTCGAGGCAGCACCCCGCATCCCTCTCTTCACACAGGACCGTGATGATTCCTCCGCTTCCTGGCATCTTGAGAACGTTGTAGCCATGATGAGTGGCTGCCATGAACTTGGCCAGGGCCGATACCCGAGGATGGCATTGTACGGCAGGCGGATGTGCGTGACGTCGAAGTCGATGAGCTCGGTGTGGTAGTTCTTGCACTCCCCGAAGGTGACAGGCAGGCGGACCTGCCCTATCGGCGTGGTGGAGCCGTCAGTCACTCCTGAGAAAGGCTTGGTGGGCAGGAGCTGCTCATATGACGCTTGGAGGTTGTCGAAGGTGTCGACGGATAGGACGTTGAGCCCTACGCCGCCGTCGATGAGGGTCTTGGTGACCTGCACATTGATGATGATTGGGGAACACATCATAGGGAGGGTGCCAGCGGTGGCTGCGCACTTGAGTTGATCCGCTGAGTTGAAAGTGATGGCGCATTGGGACCACCTGAGCGGGCGCGTGGCCTCGAGCTTGGGGAGCTCCGCGTTCACCTTGCGAGCAAACTGCTTGAAGACGCGCTGAGAGGCTGGGGCCTGGGCGCCGCCCAAGATGCAGGCGATCGCGCGCGGCTCCTGGAAGCCCCCAGCCCCCTCGTCCTGGTGGTGGTCTTCGTTCCTTCTTGGTGGCGGCAGCGGGGGAAGACCGGCGTTGCCCTGGGGGCGATCCTCACGAGGCGGGTCCCTCCAGGCGCCCTCACGAGGTTGGTCCTGCCAGAGGTCCTCACGAGGTCGGTCGCGCCACTCCTGGCGCGGGCCACGGTCGTCCCAACATCCGCCTCCACATCCTCCTCCGTGGCCGTAGCCCCGGTCGTTGCGCTCGGCGCGTCGACCGTAGCGTCCCTCATGTATGGCTCTGAGCTCTTGACAGTCGCTGGTGTTATGGGTGTTCAGGTTGTGGAAGGCGCAGAATGGTCGGCCGTTCTTGGATGACTCGGGCTGATCTCTGCCCCGCTGGATGTCGGGCTCCGATGCAAGCACAACTACCTCCTTGCGCTTCACGTCCTTGATCTTGGCCTTCTTCTCCTCGCGCCCACGGCTGGCAGCTCAAGGAGAGAGAGGCGCCCCTCCTCAGCTCTTGCGCACTTGGTCGCCAGGTTGAATAGCTCCTGAGATGTGCTGAGCTCCTCATGGATGGTGAGCTCTTCCTTCATCTTGACGTCACGGACGCCATCGGAGAACGCGGAGATGATGGCCTCGTCCGTGACCTTGGGAATCTTGAGGCGGGTGTTGTTGAAGTGCTGGATGTACTTCTGGAGGGTCTCTCCTGGCTGCTGCTTGATGCGGCGTAGGTCACCCGTGGCCGGTGGGTGGTCGCGAGTGCCCTGGAAGTTGGTGATGAAGCGGTCGTGCATCTCGTCCCAGGAGGAGATCGAGCCATGCTGCAGGTTCAGGAGCCAGGAGCGAGCTCCATCCTTGAGAGCCATGGGAAACCAGTTTGCCATGACCTTTTCGTCGCCGTTGGCCGCTTCGATGCTCATCTCATAGAGCTGCGGGAACTCCACGGGGTCGGCGGTACCGTCGTAGCGAGGAGGCAGATCTGACTTGAACTTTCCCGACCGGCCGATGCTACGCAGCTCGGGAGTGAAGGCATGGCAGCCAGCCGTGGTTGCCGGGGCCCGCTTCGGTGGTGGAGCTTGGTCTTGACGAGGTCCGCGTTGCACCGCCGTGGGTGGTGCGCGGTCTTGACGAGGTGGCGCGGGGAGCGCAGGTGCAGCTTCTCGCGGCTGCGGAATTTCTTGGCAGCTTCTCTCTTCGTGCGCGGGCGCCGGGCACGGCGGATCACGTCGCGGAGCCGCGCGCCTTGGTGCCAAGGCGACGTCTTGGGGCTGGGGCAGTGGAGGCACGCCATGAGCCCCGTCGCCCGCGGCTGGCTGAGAGGGAGGCAGAGAGTGGGACGGCGCCGGAGAGCCCCCCGCGGCGCGGACGAGCTCGGCAACGCGGTCGAGCCACTCCTCGTAGAGGTCGTCGACGAGGCGGTAACGCAGGAGCTCGTTCACTGCGAGGAGCGCGGCCCGTGCCTCCATGGGAGCGCGGTGCGCGTGAGACAAAGAACCGGCAGGGGTCAACGATGGAGTGGCGGTGCGGCCGTCCTGCCGCACCGAAGGATGCAGCGAGGACGCCTGCTGCTCGTTCCCCGCCAGGCCGGTGGCAGCGTTGGCGGCGGGGGACGAAGAACGGCGATATGGCCCGCCGACGGGAGCCGTCTGAGCGACACGGGCGGTGAGGGCAGCCCGACGCTCAGCTCAAGCACGGCGAGCATCCGCCATGGAGACGACGGAGCGACGGACTGATGGAAGGGAAGCTACGGCGCACCCCTACCTAGCGCGCCAAATGTCGGATGTGGGGTTCCGGCAAACCCTTAAGGTTCGAACACTGGGGTGCGCGCGAAGTCTTTTCCTCCCACCGATCTACGCCCCTAGCTCACTAAGATCTCGCGGACGAACTCGACGAACTCGCAACACAGAAAGACACGAGGTTTATACTGGTTCGGACCACCGTTGTGGTGTAATACCCTACTCTACTGTGGTGGTGGTGGATTGCCTCTAGCTAGGGCTAATGATGAACAGTACAAGGGAAGAACAGCCTCCTGATCTTGAGGTGTTCTTGAGCTCGGTGAGCTTGTGTGTGTGAGGATGGTCTGAATGATACGTCCCTTGCTAGGGTGGTGGCTAGTCCTATTTATATTGGCCCTGGTCATCTTCCCAAATATCGAGCGGGAAGGGATCCAACAATGGCGGACCAATTTGAAGGGGGACATCTAGTACAAGCTATCCTGACAAAAGTGGTCTTCGCCTGTGAAAAGCTTTGTGGTGACGCCGTCTTGGGCTCCACGATGACCTCCGTCTTGCCGTCCTCTTGGTCTTGGTCTCGTTGCACCAATATAGCAACCTTTGCCTGATGCCTCGGTACTCTTCGCCTGCGTTGGCCTCCTTAGCACCAAAGAGGAAACAGGGACGCTGCGAGCGCTAGCGCCCGCCTGGTGTCGTGTGTCACGTCTAACGTCACGAGGGTCTCGTGAGGTTTGCGCCGCCTTGATATCTCCGCTCCTCATGAGCCTGCCTGGCTAGGCCACTCCCAAGGAGGTCTTGCATCGTCCGCCTCGCGAGGCTTGGACCCTCGCGAGGGTCTTGGATGCTTTGTTGGTGAAGATGGGCCGTACGGCCTGCAGGCTCAGCCACGTCGCGGGCCGCAAGCAGGCAAGTCTGGGGACCCCCGTTCCCAGGACGCCGACACTCTCCTCTTGAATTACCCAACCCCCAATGAGCTAAGTGCATGTAGAAATTAAGAATACTATATATAGAATGCTATTGGTCTTGATTACCGTGTGATGAGAGAAAATACTTTCAAGTGCATTGGGAAGATAGAACTCCACTCTTTTGTGGACAAATTTTGAACCCAAATGTACACTCTTCAACGGACGAAAGGAGTATCTTTTATGGTCATGCACCCCTTGTGAATGGTTTATTCTTGTTGAATCTCGATCGTAGTGATACACATATTCATAATATTGATAACAAAAGATGCAAAGTTAATAATGATAGTACAACATATTTGTGGCACTGCCTCTTAGGTCATACTGGTATAAAGCGCATGAAGAAAATCCATGATGATGGACTTTCGGAATCTCATGATCACGAATCATTTGAGAGATGTGAACCATGCCTCATGGGCAAGATGACTAAAACTCCGTCCTCCAGAACAATGGAGTGAGCTAGTGACTTATTGGAAATAATACATACCGATGTATGTGGTTCGATGAGTGTTGAAGCACGCGGTGGATATCATTATTTTCTTACCTTCATAGATGATTTGAGTAGATATGGGTATATTTAATTAATGAAACACAAGTCTGAAACATTTGAAAAGTTCAAGGAATTTCAGAATGAAGTGGAGAATCATCGTAACAAGAAAAAAAGTTTCTGTGGCCTGATCGTGGAGGTGAATATTTGAGTTACGAGTTTGGTATGCATTTAAGACAATATGGAATTGTTTCACAGCCAACGCCACCTGGAGCACCACAACGTAATGGTGTGTCCAAACGTCGTAATCGTACTCTATTGGATATGGTGCATTCTATGATGTCTCTTACCGATTTTCCACTACCGTTTTGGGGTTATGCATTAGAGATAGCCGCATTCACTTTAAATTGGGCACCGTCTAAATCCATTGAGATGACACCATATGAGTTGTGGTTTGGCAAGAAACCTAAGATGCCATTTCTTAAAGTTTGGGGATGCGACGCGTATGTCAAAAGGCTTTTGTCATGCCACCTTTTAACTTTTTCTTTAAATAACTTGGCATTTTCATAGGCTTGGGTTCTCCATTCATCTAGTGAGCTAACTTATAGTTGAGTTCTTTAATTGCCCAATATGCATTATGTTCTAACCCATAGGATTTTTATAAGTTGTTCTATAAGCCTAAAGTGCATCATCTAATTTCTTAGACCAATTCTTTCGGGACCTATTGACAGTTTTTTGTAAAATTAATTTTATTTCTCTATTGCTAAGTTCAACTTGACCACTAGACCGAGGATGATAAGGTGAAGCAATTCTATGGTTGATATCATATTTAGCAAGCATTTTAAAGAAAGCACCATGAATAAAGTGTGAACCACCATTAGTCATTAAATATCTAGGGACTCCAAACCTTGGGAAAATAACTTCCTTAAGCATTTTAATAGAGGTGTTGTGATCAGCACTACTAGTTGGAATAACTTCTACCCCCTTAGTAACATAATCAACAACAACCAAAATATGTGTATACCCATTAGAGGAAGGAAAATGTCCCATGTAATCGAAACCCCAAACATCAAATGGTTCAACAGCAAGAGAATAAATCATAGGAATTTCTTGACACTTACCAATATTACCAATTCTTTGACATTCATCACAAGATAAAACAAACTTGCGGGAATCCTTGAAGAGAGTAGGCCAATAAAAACCAGATTGCAATACCTTGTGAGCAGTTCTATCTCCCGTATGATGTACTCCATAAGCTTCAGAATGACATTTCCGTACGATTTGTCGTGGTTCATGCTCAGGTACACAATGTCTAATAATACCATCTACTCCTTCTTTATAAAGATATGGGTCATCCCAAAAGTAATGTCTTAAATCATAGACGATTTTTTCTTTTGTTGGTATGTGTAACTAGGTGGTATATATTTTGCAACAATATAATTAGCATAGTCAGCATACCAAGGAGTGTTATGATAGCCATTTATTGCAGCTAGTTGTTCATCAGGAAAGCTATCATTAATAGGTTGTGGGTCATCAAGAATATTTTCTAACCTAGAAAAGTTGTTGTAACAAGATAATAAAGTAAATATGCCCTAAAGGCAATAATAAAGTTGTTATTTATATTTCCTTATATCATGATAAATGTTTATTATTCATGCTAGAATTGTATTAACCGGAAACCTAGTACACGTGTGAATACATAGACAAACAGAGTGTCCCTAGTATGCCTCTACTTCACTAGCTCATTAATCAAAGATGGTTAAGTTTCGTGACCATAGACATGTGTTGTCATTTGATGAACGGGATCACATCATTGGAGAATGATGTGATGGAAAAGACCCATCCATTAGCTTAGCATAATGATCGTTTAGTTTTATTGCTATTGCTTTCTTCATGACTTATACATGTTCCTCTGACTATGAGATTATGCAACTCCCGAATATCGGAGGAACACTTTGTGTGTTATCAAAATTCACAACGTAACTGGGTGATTGTAAAGATGCTCTACAGGTGTCTCCGATGGTGGTTGCTGAGTTGGCATAGATCAAGATTAGGATTTGTCACTCAGAGTATCGGAGAGGTATCTCTGGGCCCTCTCGGTAATGCACATCACTATAAGCCTTGCAAGCAATGTAACTAATGAGTTAGTTACGGGATGATGCATTATGGAACGAGTAAAGAGAATTGCCGGTAACGAGATTGAACTAGGTATGATGATACCGACGATCGAATCTTGGGCAAGTAACATACCAATGACAAAGGGAATAACGTATGTTGTTATGTGGTTTGACCGATAAAGATCTTCGTAGAATATGTAGGAGCCAATATGAGCATCCAGGTTCCGCTATTGGTTATTGATCGGATATGTGTCTCAGTCATGTCTACATAGTTCTCGATGACGATTTGTATTATGAGTTATGTGTTTTGGTGACCGAAGTTTGTTCGCAGTCCCGGATGAGATCACGGACATGACGATGAGTCTCAAAATGGTCGAGAGGTACAGATTGATATATTGGAAGGTTATATATGGACACCGGAATGGTTCTGAAGAAGATCGGGGATTTTTCGATGTACTTGGAGGATGCCGGAACCCCCGGGAAAGTTAATGGGCCTAATGGGCGATAGTGGAGGAGAGGAGGCAGGCCACGGGAGGAGGCGCGCGCCCCCCTTGCCCCAATCTGAATTGGACAAGGGGAGGGGGCGCGGCCCCCCTCTCTTCTTCTCTCTCTCTCTCCCTTCCCCTTTCCCCCTCTCCGTTGGAAGGAAAGAGGGGGGCGAATCCTACTAGGTTTGGAGTCCTATTAGGACTCCCCCCTTGGTGCGCCTCCCCCTAGGCCGGCCTCCTCGTCCCCCCTCCTTTATATACGTGGGCAGAGGGAACCCAAAGGACAACATCAATTATCTTAGCCGTGTGCGGTGCTCCCCTCCACAGTTTACCACCTTGGTCATATTGCCGTAGTGCTTAGGTGAAGCCCTGCGTGGATCACATCATCAACACCGTCACCACATCATGGTGCTGACGAAACTCTCCCTCGACCCTGTACTGGATCAAGAGCTCGAGGGACGCCATCGCGCTGAATGTGTGCTGAACACGGAGGTGTCGTACGTTCGGTAGTTGGATCGGTTGGATCGTGAGGACATCCGACTACATCAACCGCGTTACTAAACGCTTCCCCTTTCGGTCTACGAGGGTACGTGTACACACTCTCCCCTCTCATTGCTATGCATCTCCTAGATAGATCTTGCGTGTTTGTAGGATTTTTTTTGAATTACTACGTTCCCCAACAGTGGCATCCGAGCCAGGTCTATGCGTAGATGATATATGCACGAGTAGAACACAAAGAGTGTGGGCGATAAGTCATACTACTTACCAACAATGTCTTACTTTGATTCAATGTTATTGTTGGATGAAGCGTCCCAGACCGACATTACATGACCGCGTTCACGAGACTAGTTCTACCGACATGCTTCGCACACAGGTGTCTGGCAGGTGTCTGTTTCTCCAACTTTAGTTGAATCAAGTTTGACCACGGCCGGTCCTTGTTGAAGGTTAATACAACACACTTGAGGAAAAATCGTTGTGGTTTTGATGCGTAGGTAAGAACAGTTCTTGATAGAAGCCCGTAGCAGCCATGTAAAACTTGCAACAACAAAGTAGAGGACGTCTAACTTGTTTTTGTAGGGAATGTTGTGATGTGATATGGTCAAGATGTGATGAGATATAAATTGTTGTATGAGACGATCATGTTTTGTAGAAGTTATCGGCAACCGGCAGGAGCCTTATGGTTGTCGCTTTATTGTATGAAATGCAATCGCCATGTAATTGCTTTACGTTATCACTAAGCGGTAGCGATAGTCGTAGAAGCAATAGTTGGCGAGACGACAACAATACTACGATGGATATCATGACGTTGCTTTGGAGATGGAGATCAAAGGCACAAGATGACGATGGCCATATCATGTCACATATTTTGATTGCATGTGATGTTTATCCTTTATGCATCTTATTTTTCTTAGTACGCCGGTAGCATTATAAGATGATCCCTCACTAAATTTCAAGGTATAAGTGTTCTCCCTGAGTATGCACCGTTGCTACAGTTCGTCGTGCCAAGACACCACGTGATGCTCGTGTGTGATAAGCTCTACGTTCACATACAATGGGTGCAAGCCAGTTTTGCATGTGCAGAATACTCGGGTTAAACTGGACGAGCCTAGCATAGGCATATATGGCCTCAGAACACTGAGACTGAAAGGTTGAACGTGAATCATATAGTAGATATGATCAACATAGTGATGTTCACCATTGAAAACTACTCCATCTCACGTGATGATCGGACATGGTTTAGTTGATATGGATCACGTGATCATTTAGATGACTAGAGGAATGTCTATCTAAGTGGGAGTTCTTAAGTAATATGATTAATTGAAGTTTAATTTATCATGATCTTGGTATGTGATAGTTTTTGCATAACTATGTTGTTGTAGACCAATGGACCGTGCTACCGTTCCCTTGAATTTTAATGCGTTCCTAGAGAAAGCTAAGTTGAAAGATGATGGTAGCAACTACACGGGATGGGTCCGTAACTTGAGGGTTATCCTTATTGCTGCACAGAAGAATTATGTCGTGGAATCACCGCTAGGTGCAAGACCCGCTGGAGGAGCAACTCCGGACGTTATGAACGTCTGGCAGAGCAAAGCTGATGACTACTCGATAGTTTAGTGTGCCATGGTTTACGGCTTAGAATCGGGACTTCAAAGATGTTTTGAACTGAAGGAAATATGCCCTAGAGGCAATAATAAAGTTTCTATTTATATTTCCTTATATCATGATAAATGTTTATTATTCATGCTAGAATTGTATTAACCGTAAACTTAATACCTGTGTGGATACATAGACAAAACACAGTGTCCCTAGTAAGCCTCTACTAGACTAGTTCGTTAATCAAAGATGATTAAGTTTCCTAACCTAGACATGCGTTGTCATTTGATGAATGGGGTCACATCATTAGGGGAATGATGTGATGGACAAGACCCATCCGTTAGCATAGCATAATGATCGTTAAGTTTTATTTCTATTGCTTTCTTCATGACTTTTACATATTCCTCTGACTATGAGATTATGCAACTCCCGAATACCGGATCAACACCTTGTGTGCTATCAAACGTCACAACGTAACTGGGTGATTATAAAGATGCTCTACAGGTGTCTCCGAATGTGTTTGTTGGGTTGGCATAGATCGATATTAGGATTTGTCACTCCGAGTATCGGAGAGGTATCTCTGGGCCCTCTCGGTAATGCACTGATTTGTACTACACAACCTTCTTCTTGTAGACGTTGTTGGGCCTCCAAGTGCAGAGGTTTGTAGGACAGTAGCAAATTTCCCTCAAGTGGATGACTAAGGTTTATCAATCCGTAGGAGGCATAGGATGAATATGGTCGCTCTCAAGCAACCCTGCAACCAAATAACAAAGAGTCTCTTGTGTCCCCAACACACCCAATACAATGGTAAATTGTATAGGTGCACTAGTTCGGCGAAGAGATGGTGATACAAGTGGTATATGGATGGTAGATAAAGGTTTTTGTAATCTGAAAATATAAAAACAGCAAGGTAACTAATGATAAAAGTGAGCACAAATGGTATTGCAATGCGTTGAAACAAGGCCTAGGGTTCATACTTTCACTAGTGCAAGTTCCCTCAACAATAATAACATAATTGGATCATATAACTATCCCTCAACATGCAACAAAGAGTCACTCCAAAGTCACTAATAGCGGAGAACAAACAAAGATATTATGGTAGGGTACGAAACCACCTCAAAGTTATCCTTTCTGATCGATCTATTCAAGAGTCCGTAGTAAAATAACATGAAGCTATTCTTTCCGTTAGATCTATCATAGAGTTCGTACTAGAATAACACCTTAAGACACAAATCAACCAAAACCCTAATGTCACCTAGATACTCCAATGTCACCTCAAGTATCCATGGGTATGATTATACGATATGCATCACACAATCTTAGATTCATCTATTCAAACCAACACAAAGAACTTCAAAGAGTGCCCCAAAGATTCTACCGGAGAGTCAAGACGAAAACGTGTGCCAACCCCTATGCATAGGTTCATGGGCGGAACCCGCAAGTTGATCACCAAAACATACTTCAAGTGGATCAATAGAATACCCCATTGTCACCACGGGTATCCCACGCAAGACATACATCAAGTGTTCTCAAATCCATAAAGACTCAATCCCATAAGATAACTTCAAAGGGAAAACTCAATCCATTACAAGAGAGTAGAGGGGGAGAAACATCATAAGATCCAACTATAATAGCAAAGCTCGCGATACATCAAGATCGTACCACCTCAAGAACACGAGAGAGAGAGAGAGAGAGAGATCAAACACTTAGCTACTGGTAGATACCCTCAGCCCGAGGGTGGACTACTCCCTCCTCGTCATGGAGAGCGCCGAGATGATGAAGATGGCCACCGGAGAGAGATTCTCCCTCCGGCAGGGTGCCGGAACGGGTCTAGATTGGTTTTCGGTGGCTACGGAGGCTTCTGGCGGCGGAACTCCCGATCTATTATGCTCCCCGAAGTTTTTAGGGTATATGGATATATATAGGAGGAGGAAGTACGTCGGTGGATCTCCGGGCTGTCCACGAGGCAGGGGGCGCGCCCCCACCCCCGTGGGCAGCCCGGGACTCTCCTAGTCCATCTCCGATACTCTGTGGGCTTCTTCTGGTCCAAAAATAAGTTCCGTAAAGTTTCAGGTCAATTGGACTCTGTTTGATTTTCCTTTTCTGCGATACTCTAAAACAAGGAAAAAACAGAAAGTGGCACTGGGTTCTGGGTTAATAGGTTAGTCCCAAAAATAATATAAAAGTGCATAATAAAGCCCATAAACATCCAAAATAGATAATATAATAGCATGGAACAATAAAAAATTATAGGTACGTTGGAGACGTATCAGCATCCCCAAGCTTAATTCCTGCTCGTCCTCGAGTAGGTAAATGATAAAAACAGAATTTTTGATGTGGAATTCTACCTAACATATTTCTCTAAGTAATTCTCTTTATTTTGGCATGAATGTTTAGATCCATAAGATTCAAGAAAAAAGTTTAATATTGACATAAAAATAATAATGCTTCAAGCATACTAACTAAACAACCATGTCTTCTCAAAATAACATGGCCAAAGAAAGTTCATCCCTACAAAATCATATAGTTTGGTCATGCTCCCTTTTCGTCACACAAGAATGCTCTCATCATGCACAACCCCGATGATAAGCCAAGCAATTGTTTGATACTTTAGTAATCTCAAACTTTTTTCTACTTTAATGCAATACATAAGCGTGAGCGGTGGATATAGCACTATGGGTGGAATAGAATATAATGATGGGGGTTATTTGGAGAAGACAAAAAGTAAAAAGTCTCACATCGATGCGGCTAATCAATGGGCTAGGGAGATGCCCATCAATTGATGTCAATGCAAGGAGTAGGGATTGCCATGCAACGGATGCACTAGAGCTATAAATGTATGAAAGCTCAACAAAATAAATAAAGTGGGTGTGCATCCAACTTGCTTGCTCACGAAAACCTAGGGCATTTGAGGAAGCCCATTGTTGGAATATACAAGCCAAGTTCTATAATGAAAATTTCCCACTAGTATGAAAGTGACAAAACAAGAGACACTCTATCATGAAGATCATGGTGCTACTTTGAATCACAAGTGTAGAAAAAAGGATAGTAGCATTGTCCCTTTTTTTATTTGGCCTTTCTTTTTTTTGGCCTTTCCCCTTTTTTTGGGACAATGCTCTATTAATGATGATCATCACACTTCTATTTATTTACAACTCAAAGATTACAACTCGATACTAGAACAAAGTATGACTCTATATGAATGCTTCCGGCGGTGTACCGGGATGGGCAATGAATCAAAAGTGACATGTATGATAAATTATGCATGGTGGCCTTGCCACAAATACGATGTCAACTACATGATCATGCAAGGCAATATGACAATGATGATGTGTGTCATGATGAACGGAACGGTGGAAAGTTGCATGGAAATATATCTTGGAATGGCTATGGAAATGCCATAATAGGTAGGTATAGTGGCTGTTTTTAGAAAGATATAAGGAGGTTTATGTGTGATAGAGCGTATCATAACACGGGGTTTAGATGCACCAGCGAGGTTTGCACCAACTCTCAAGGTGAGAAAGGGCAATGGACGGTACCGAAGAGGCTAGCAATGATGGAAGGGTGAGAGTGCGTACAATCCATTGACTCAACATTAGTCATAAAGAACTCACATACTTATTGCAAAAATCTACAAGTCATCAAAAACCAAGTATTACGCGCATGCTCCTAGGGGGATAGATTCGTAGGAAAAGACCATCGCTCGTCCCCGACCGCCACTCATAAGGAAGACAATCAAATAACACCTCTTGTTTCAAGTTTGTTACACAACGTTTACCATACATGCATGCTACGGGACTTGCAAACTTAAACACAAGTATTTCTCAAATTCACAACTACTCAACTAGCACAACTTTAATATCACTATTTCCATGTCTCAAAACAATCATCAAGTATCAAATTTCTCTTAGTATTCAATGCACTTATATGAAAGTTTTTTAGTATATCAAAAGCAAATTACCATGCTGTTCTAAAGGACTCTCAAAATAATATAAGTGAAGCATGAGAGATCAATCTATCTATTATATAATTAAAACAAGAGTACCTATTATATAATTAAAACAAGAGGTAAACAAGCTATTACGTTTGTCCACATATGCTAATATTATTTGCACCGTTTGGTGAGAATAATAACGGCTTAGATTAAAAGTTTTTATGTAACTCATATTTAATATGTTTGTACCAACATATTGGGTTGTCATGTGTATATGCGTATATAAGGCAACGAGTACTAAAGTTAAGGTCCGAACGGACTAACGGACCCGTACGCCAAACCATGTATGCAGGGACGATACAATAATTCCGTTTGCAAAAGAAAAAAGTAGACATGTACAGAACCAGATAACCTCATTAAAGGAAGAAAAAATAGGCACGCACAGAACCACGTCACGTCATTATAAGTAAGTACTTGTTTTAATATCATTGATCGCTCAATCAGATTACATGTAGGCGGTGGAGGAACAATCACTTTGGCTCCTAGCACAGGAACCTAATCATCTCAGTTAATATAGTCTATGATATAGAGGCTTTCCTTAAATCCTTGGGAAGATGACCTGATCAAGGATGAAGTCTCACCGCTGGAGACCAACAGTAGCAAAGAAAGCTAGGCTTGCCGAGGGAGAGAGAATGACCTACATCACATATACGAATATGACAGAGGGCCCCGAACAGCTAACACATGATGGGCGTGGATGCAAGCTCCAAAGAAGTGACGGTGGCCGAGGCGACGAGGAGGAGGTAACCCTACAGCCATTCCACTGGAATTATCCAAGCCGTTAAGCATAGTCAGGGTGCTACAAATTGAAGCATGTGATTCTGGACACGATGTCATACGAACATCGATATTCATCCAAAGTTGCGACATCATCGTGCAACTCGATGCCCAATGAAGTCAAGACCGACCTGCTGAGGTCCCAACAACCTCTCATCTGAATCAAGAAGGTTTGTAAATGTTAATTAGTTCACTTATATGGGGATAAAAGCTTCATACATAACCAACTAACAATTTTCGAATCCTTTTGCTGTCAAAACACTATGGCGTGCAAGAAGCTTATTGAGCAACAAAAACACAAACTAGAACATTCAAGTGAGAGTAGTGAGAATATGGGATTCTATCAACCATACAACCGACCAACTCATGAGCCTCCTTATGACTTTGATAGACAAAAAACTTTAATCATCATATTTAATTATAGATTGTTCTACTATTTTAAACAAACATGCAAATTGTATTTTTGTCTGTTAATATTTCTAACTGCAAAGTAATTAAGTCCAAAAGTAAGTCCAATTATGTTATAAGATCCTCTGTTATTTACAAAGAAACAAAAATCTAATAGATTTGTCATTGATTTCATAGGGTCGTAAAGTTAACCAGTGCCACAATAATATATACAAATCTAGATAGAGCCAAAACTCGAAACTTCTTGACAGGTATGGAACACTATCTTTCACTCTTATTTATCAACTAATGAATCATGACGCATGTTTATTTTTGAGTCATATCAGTTATAATGGAGCCATATTTTAATTATTTACGTCTCTCAACATCTTTAGATTGCTAACTTTGAGCTTTTGGGCAAAACTTTTAGGATTTCACTTTAACGACCATAGCTATAATAGATCTGTTACTAGAAAATATCCAATGGTCATGTGGTGATTGTCGCAAACTAAATACAAAGGAGACTGACAAGTATATTTACTGCAACGGTTGCGGTTATATACAGAAATTATAACAACCCAGTAAGCATATTCTACTGACTTGAATATGAAATTTCCTACTCCCTATGATCCATTTTAATTGTCACTGTACAAAGTTGTGCTAAGTCAGCGACAATTGATATGGATCGAAGGGAGAATTATATTTACTCTGCACTATGATATGGAAAAGTTGTTGGACTCGTCAGATGGAAAATCTGAAGAAGCGCTAGAGGGTACATAATAAATATGTTGAAAGTAAGGCAAACCATTTACGTTATTGAGATAGAGAAATAATACTTCAAATCAGTCGATACAATTAGGGCTATCAGATATGCACTTTTGTGAGTTTCATGTTCTTGGTAAACACTCTTTTTCCTACATACTTTGAGTTGAAGACGGCCATGAGAAAAGTTCCAGTACTATGGGCATCGCCTATAATAGGTGCGATTCTTTGCACATCAATCAAGACACATGAACTAAATTTCATCTAACAAATGTAACCCGTCTTGCTTTGGTTTAATACACATATCAGTAATATAACTTGCTAATATGGTAACAACAAATAAAAATAACATACTTTTATCCAACTAGACAGGGGAAACATACCTATGAAGAATAAGCCGATGTGGAGGGATGTAGGAATGATGCAAAGTTGTAGCACACATTACATAGGTGGAAGCCAAAAGCAGTAGCAACTAGGAAGCCCACAACTTGCCTTCGCGTTTGACTCCCTACAAATGGAAAGAGATCGATCAATTCTAATGCAGATTACCATTTTCTGACACCGCTATCATGTATATACATGTTAACAGGCATATAGAAGACAATCAGCATAACAAAGATTGGCTTATACATAGTAGATGGATCCAATGGATTTACCTTTTAATATACAAAACTTCATATAATTGCTACGGATGTGTTCAAGAGACAATAATCAAAACTGGACAAAATATCAAATAAAAAATATAAGTCTCATTCCCTAAAAAATGTAATACACATCAATGACAAGTAAAATTACTCTATAATTTATATCCTATAAATGATACTCAGTTACATGAATAACAACAGAATGTACGAGGTTATCATCTAAATTGTAATTTAACAAAATAACTAAGTAACTCAACGTTACCTCTGAATCACTTAACATTTATATCAACTAAGTAAATCAACTAATAAATTGCATATATACTGCTAGGAGAGAGGATGAGGATGGGAGAGTAGTAAGACATTGATATACTTATCCCTACCCAAGGTAAAATTTCTCGGACGTGTTGACCGGTTCACCAGAATAAAGATAATTAGCTTAAAAAATCCCACAACAATTAGAAACATCCGGCCTTTAATTATGTGTTCTTATTTCCAATCAACAAAGTACAACCGTTAGATATTTATAAACAAGGTGGCCCCGTAACATGAGATCACAACAAATTGGACCCATAATGTTGCAAGCAGGGTAAATTTCTCGGACGTGAGATCGTAACAAGTTCGGACCTCTACACTCAATCTCACGATCCCAATAAGCTGGACATCAACTCTAAAAAAACAGGCTGGACCATCCCACAAGCGATCAAACCATCCCATAATAAAAAAAATTGGCACGTACAGGGTAAAATCTCTCAATAACCAAACATGGCCAAACTCCACAATCCTCCCCACAAAAATGTAGAGATGCAATCTCTCCAAACAAATCCAAACTCTCACAAAAATGCAGAGAGATCCCACAACTTTCCTCCGTGTTTGACTCTACAAATGCAAAGAGATCAATTACATGCTAATGCAGATTACCATTTTCTGACACCTCTCATGTATATACATGTTAACAAGTGCAGAGAAGACAATGAGCATAACAAAGATTGGCATACGTAGTAGATGGATACAATGGATTTACCTTTTAATATAGAAAACTTCATATAATTGCTACGGATGTGTTGAATAGACAACAATCAAAATTGGACAGAATATCAAAAACAAAATAATATAAGTTTCATTCCCTAAAAAATGCAATACACATCAATGACAAGTAACTCAATGTTACCTCTGAATTACTTAACATTTACAACTAATAAAGTACATATATACTGCTAGGACAGAGGAGGAGGAGGATGGAGAGTAGTATAAGACATTCATATACTTATCCCTACCCATCTCTGCCACGGACGGCAAGGAACAAGCTGGTCGTTCAATCAGACGACATAGCTCATGGTCCCAGCGCCACGAACAGGAGAGCAATCTCTTATACTCTCCCGTGGCCTCCCGGTGACCGCTTTTGCCTCTGCAGATCAGCAACGGCGAGATGCGGTCTCGCTGCTGGGCGCCGCAGAGTCCGCGTGCGGCTGGAGCACTCGGTCAGATCTAGACTCCAAAAGAATCTCCTTCCCAGATTTGCTTTGGTGATCCATGGGCAGGCCTCAAGATTTGGTGAAGCCGCTCCCTTCCCCATTCCCCTCTCAGAGCTGCCAGAGGAGAGAAAAGGGGATTTACCCTCTCAAAGAAGAGATGTAAATTCTGTAAGGAAAACAAGGTTGTACACGTGTGCTGGGATGGTAGCACGTTTTTTTTCAGGTGAAATAATATACACAAGGTCCATACAATCAAACACTGCAAACTCCAATGCCTCTAAAGGCCCTGAACCTATTAAGTCATGGTTCTGCCTTCTAGACGAGCAAACTTAGTTAGACTATCATTAACGTTATTTTGACTATGATTGATATGAGTAATATAAGAATCACGAAAAGACATAAGGTAATGGATCTCCTTAATAAGCGACGCGTAAACAGATCTGTCCACCTCCTTAGCCTGTATCAGCTTCACTACAACAATGTAATCCATCTCGATCATGATAGGCAGGACACTCCTCTGGATAGCAAATGACAAACCCTTCATGCAAACACACAATTCAGCTTCTAGGGCTTCGCGATAGGCAACTGTAACTTCTGTGGAGTGAAAATGAATATATTTTGGGTATAGTATTAGCTATAGAATATATTGTCCCTCAAAAAAGCTACAAAAGATACTGTATTTCGTAATAAAAACTACAGAATATATTTTGAAAAAAAACTATAGAATATATTTCGCAGGAAATAACTTTTTCTTGGACAAAACAACTACTATTACTTACAATATTTTGTACTCCCTGATGGATTACAACCATGTAGTTCAAAAAATGAAGAATAAAAATGCTACAAAACTAAAATAAAAGATGAAGGTACTTATTTCTTCAATACAAAAGTACTGGCGATAACTCACAAAGAACCATATAAAGCGGGAGAACGCGTAAAGAGGAGCTCAATTGAGAACAATTAACTTTGTTGCAATGTCGAATAAAGAAATGCAAGTATACATGAGTAATAATAATGATAATAATAATATCATTTATTTTAAATAAATCATTCTAGCCGCGCAATTTGTGCGGGTGGACCCGCTAGTTATTTCAATAAAATAAAACCACCACCGTGCTCTAGAAGGATATAAGTGAAGCACTAGAGCAAATGACAAACTACTCTGAAAGATAGAAGTGAAGATCAATGAGTAGTCGAATAATTATGCAACTATGTGAAAACTCTCTAACATTTAAGAATTTCAGATCTTGGTATTTTATTCAAACAGCAAGCAAAACAAAATAAAATAAAATTACGCTCCAAGCAAAACACATATCATGTGGCGAATAAAAATATAGCTCCAAGTAAAGTTGCCGATGAACGAAGACGAAAGAGGGGATGCCTTCCGAGGCATCCCCAAGCTTAGGCTTTTGGTTGTCCTTACATATTACCTTGAGGTGCCTTGGGCATCCACAAGCTTAGACTCTTACCACTCCTTATTCCATAGTCCACCGAATCTTTACCCAAAACATGAAACTTCACAACACAAAACTTAACAGAAAACTCGTAAGCTCCTTTAGCGAAAGAAAACAAAACACCACTTCAAGGTACTGTAATGAACTCATTCTTTATTTATATTGGTGTTAAACCTACTGTATTCCAACTTATCTATGGTTTATAAACTGTTTTACTAGCCATAGATTCATCAAAATAAGTAAACAACACATGAAAAAACAGAATCTGTCAAAAACAGAACAGTCTGTACTAATCTGTAACTAACGCAAACTTCTGGCACCCAAAAAATTCTAAAATAAATTGATGGACTTGAGGAATTTATCTATTAATCATCTTCAAAAAGAATTAACTAAATATCACTCTCCAACAAAAAATGGCAGCAATTCTCGTGAGCGCTAAAGTTTCTGTTTTTTACAGCAAGATCAACAAGACTTTCCCCAAGTCTTCCCAATGGTTCTACTTGGCACAAACACTAATTAAAAGCATAAACCACATATAAACAGAGTCTAGATGAATTATTTATTACTAAACAGGAACAAAAAGTAAGAAACGAAAATAAAATTGGGTTGCCTCCCAACAAGCGCTATCGTTTAACGCCCCTAGCTAGGCATGATGATTTCAATGATGCTCACATAAAAGATAAGAATTGTAACATAAGGAGAGCATCATGAATAATATGACTAGCACATTTAAGTCTAACCCACTTCCTATGCATAGGGATTTTGTGAGAAAACAACTTGTGGGAACAAGAATCAACTTGCATTGGAAGGTAAAACAAGGATAACTTCAAGATTTTCAACACATAGAGAGGAAACTTGATATTATTGCAATTCCTACAAGCATATGTTCCTCCCTCATAATAATTTTAAGTAGCATCATGAATGAATTCAACAATATAACTAGCACATAGAGCATTCTTATCATGATCTACAAGCATAGAAAATTTACTACTCCCCACATAAGCAAAATTCTTCTCATTCGGAATAGTGGGAGTATCATAAAAAACTCGAATACTATAAATTGTTTCCACATTAAAAGTGTAATATTCAGAAAAAGGGTAATCATAATCATGACAAGTTTTATAAATATAATCATCTCTACTTTTTATAGCATAAGTGTCATCACAATAATCATCATAAGTAGCAATTTTATTCTCATCATAATCGATTGAAACCTCTTCCAAGACAGTGGAATCATTACTAAATAAAGTCATGACCTCTCCAAATCCACTTTCATAATTATCACAATAAGATTCAACATCCTCCAAAATAGTGGGATCATTACTTCCTAAAGTTGACACTCTTCCAAACCCACTTTCATCAATATAATCACCATAAGTAGGAGGCATGCTATCATCATTATAAATTTGCATATCAAAACATGGGAGACTAAAAATATCATATCCATTAAACATAGCATCCCCAAGCTTGGACAAACATTAATTGCAGCAAATATATTCTCAAACATGTCATTCTCATCAAACATAGCATCCCCAAGCTTGGGCCTTTTCATATCATAAGCATAATCACTCTCATCATTAATAGTATGGATAGCACCAATAGTATAGCAATTATCATCATCACAATGAGGAATAGGAGCAACATTATTTGGGAGAGATACCTTTCTACCTTTGCTTCTCAGTCTTTTCTTTTTCTTCTTCACATCATGTGTGGGTTCAACCCTCTTTTTGGAGCTCCTTATTAATGAGATTGGTTGAATAGAAGGCTCCTCCTCGTTACCTGATTCATCATAAGAAATAATAGGAGGATATTGGGAAGTCTCTTCCCTTTCATTAGTATTCTCTTCATCTTCTATTCGTTTTCTTTTCTTTATGTAATTGGCAATACAAGGATTTTCAATACAATTCACCGCACAATACATATAAATTTCCTCTAGATTAAAATCAAGAAGTTTATCATGGGAAAATAATGGAAGATAGTTAGTTATACGTTTCATTTCTTCATAACCCATAAGCAAACTAAGTTCATTATGATGTGCAAGGGAAATCAAGGCATCACAATTTTTGGAAATGATTAGATCATGAAACAATTTGCATCGGATGGTTAAATGACCACGTTCATTGCAAAGTTCACAGGTATGGCTAAGAAAATTTAAATTTTCAGCACAAACATCTAGCCTTTCTTACAACCATTTAGTTTCTAAGTACTTATGCCTCTAGCAAAATCTATCTTCCCTAATTGGTGTGTACTTGCAAACTCTATGCACTCCACAAAAATCGGCATGCTTATAAGAGACATTCTCATCATGACTAGAGCAATCATCATTAGTACTATGGATATTCAAATAGTTCATACTAATAACATTGCAATCATGCTCATTATTCAAAGATTTAGTGCCAAACATTTTAATGCATTCTTCTTCTAACACTTTGGCACAATTTTCCTTTCCATCATACTCACGAAAGATATTAAAAAGATGAAGCGTATGAAGCAAACTCAATTCCATTTTTTGTAGTTTTCTTTTATAAACTAAACTTGTGCTAAAACAAGAAACAAAAAGATTCGATTGCAAGATCTAAAGATATACCTTCAAGCGCTAACCTCCCCGGCAACGATGCCAGAAAAGAGCTTGATGTCTACTACACAACCATCTTCTTGTAGACGTTGTTGGGCCTCCAAGTGCAGAGGTTTGTAGGATAGTAGAAAATTTCCCTCAAGTGGATGACCTAAGGTTTATCAATCCGTAGGAGGCATAGGATGAAGATGGTCTCTCTCAAGCAACCCTGCAACCAAATAACAAAGAGTCTCTTGTGTCCCCAACACACCCAATACAATGGTAAATTGTATAGGTGCACTAGTTCGGCGAAGAGATGGTGATACAAGTGGTATATGGATGGTAGATAAAGGTTTTTGTAATCTGAAAATATAAAAACAGCAAGGTAACTAATGATAAAAGTGAGCACAAACGGTATTGCAATGCGTTGAAACAAGGCCTAGGGTTCATACTTTCACTAGTGCAAGTTCCCTCAACAATAATAACATAATTGGATCACATAACTATCCCTTAAGATGCAAAAAATAGTCACTCCAAAGTCACTAATAGAGGAGAACAAACGAAGAGATTATGGTAGGGTACGAAACCACCTCAAAGTTATCCTTTCTGATCGATCTATTCAAGAGTCCGTAGTAAAATAACATGAAGCTACTCTTTCCGTTCGATCTATCATAGAGTTCGTACTAGAATAACACATTAAGAAACAAATCAACCAAAACCCTAATGTCACCTAGATACTCCAATGTCACCTCAAGTATCCGTGGGTATGATTATACGATATGCATCACACAATCTCAGATTCATCTATTCAAACCAACACAAAGAACTTCAAAGAGTGCCCCAAAGATTCTACTAGAGAGTCAAGACGAAAACGTGTGCCAACCCCTATGCATAGGTTCATGGGCGGAACCCGCAAGTTGATCACTAAAACATACGTCAAGTGGATCAATAGAATACCCCATTGTCACCACGGGTATCCCACGCAAGACATACATCAAGTGTTCTCAAATCCTTAAAGACTCAATCCGATAAGAAAACTTCAAAGGGAAAACTCAATCCATTACAAGAGAGTAGAGGGGGGGAAACATCATAAGATCCAACTATAATAGCAAAGCTCGTGATACATCAAGATCGTACCACCTCAAGAACACGAGAGAGAGAGAGATCAAACACATAGCTACTGGTACATACCCTCAACCCCGAGGGTGGACTACTCCCTCCTCGTCATGGAGAGCGCCGGGATGATGAAGATGGCCACCAGAGAGAGATTCCCCCTCAGGCAGGGTGCCAGAACGGGTCTAGATTGGTTTTCGATGGCTACGGATGCTTCTGGCGGCGGAACTCCCGATCTATTTTGCTCCCCGAAGTTTTTAGGGTATATGGATATATATAGGAGGAAGAAGTACGTCGGTGGATCTCCGGGCTGTCCATGAGGCAGGGGCGCGCCCCCACCCTCGTGGGCAGCCCGGGACTCTCCTGGTCCATCTCCGATACTCCGTGGGCTTCTTATGGTCCAAAAATAAGTTCCGTGAAGTTTCAGGTCAATTGGACTCCGTTTGATTTTCTTTTTCTACGATACTCTAAAACAATGAAAAAACAGAAACCGGCACTGGGCTCTGGGTTAATAGGTTAGTCCCAAAAATAATATAAAAGTGCATACTAAAGCCCATAAACATCCAAAACAGATAATATAATAGCATGGAACAATCAAAAATTATAGATACATTGGAGACGTATCATGCACATCATAATAAGCCTTGCAAGCAATGTGCTAATGAGTTAGTTGTAGGGTGATGCATTACGGAACGACTAAAGAGACTTGCCGGTAACGAGATTGAACTAGGTATGGAGATACCAACGATCGAATCTCGGGCAAGTAGCATACCGATGACAAAGGGAATAACGTATGTTGTCATCACGGTTTGACCGATAAAGATGTTCATAGAATATGTGGGAACCAACATGAGCATCCAGTTTCCGCTATTGGTTATTTACCGGGGAGGTGTCTCAGTCATGTCTACATAGTTCTCGAACCCGTAGGGTCCGCACGCTTAACGTTCGATGATGATTTGTATTTATGAGTTATGTGTTTTGGTGACCAAAGTTTGTTCAGAGTCCCGGATGAGATCACATACATGACGAGGTGTCTCTAAATAGTCGAGAGGTAAAGATTGATATATTGGAAGGTAGTATTTAGACACCGGAAGGGTTCCGGAGTGTATCGGGTACATAGCGGAGTACCGGAGGGGTTACCGGAACCCCCCGTGGAAAGATATGGGCCATATGGGCCATAGGAGGGAGGCTAACCAGCCCACAAGGGGCTGGTGCTCCCCCACAAGGGAGGAGGCCGAATTGGACTAGGGAAGTGGGCGCCACCCCCTTTCCTTCTCCTACCCCCTCTGCTTTCCCTTTCCCCCCTCCGATAGAAGGAAAAAAGGGGGGCTAATCCTACTAGGACTACAGTCCTAGTAGGACTCCCCTCTCCTTGGCGTGCCCCTTGTGTCCGGCCTCCTCCCCTCCTCCTTTATATATGGGGGCAGGGGCACCCCAAGACACATCAATTGTTCTCTTAGCCATGTCATAGCATCGTAGTGCTTAGGCGAAGCCCTACGCGGATCACATCACCATCACCGTCACCACGCCGTCGTGCTGATGCAACTCTCCCTCGACCCTCTGCTGGATCAAGAGTTTGAGGGACGTCATCGAGCTGAACATGTGCTGAACTCGGAGGTGTCGTACGTTCGGTACTTGATCAGTTGGATCGAGAAGACGTTCGACTACATCAACCGCGTTAACCTAACGCTACCGCTTTCGGTCTACGAGGGTACGTGGACACACTCTCCCCCTCTCATTGCTATGCATCTCCTAGATTGATCTTGCGTGATCGTAGGATTTTTTTTTAAAATCGCATGCTACATTTCCCAACAGTGGCATTCGATCCAGGTCTATGCATATGTGATATGCACAAGTAGAACACAATGAGTTGTGGGCGATAATAGTCATACTGCTTACCATCAACGTCTTATTTTGATTCAGCGGTATTGTTGGATGAAGCGTCGCGGACCAACATTACATGACCACGTTCATGAGACCGGTTCTACCGACGTGCTTTTGCACATAGGTGGCTGGCAGGTGTCTGTTTCTCCAACTTTCGTTGAATCGAATTTGACTACGGCATGTCCTTGTTGAAGGTTAAAACAACACACTTGACGAAAAATCGTTGTGGTTTTGATGCGTAGGTAAGTACGGTTCTTGCTAGAAGCCTGTAGTAGCCACGTAAAACTTGCAACAACAAAGTAGAGGACGTCTAACTTGTTTTTTCAGGGCATGTTGTGATGTGATATGGTCAAGACTTGATGAGATATAAGTTGCTGTATGAGATGATTATGTTTCGTAAAAGCTATCGGCAACTGACAGGAGCCTTATGGTTGTCGCTTTATTGTATGAAATGCAATCACCATGTAATTTCCTTACTTTATCACTATGCGATAGCGATAGTCATAGAAGCAATAGTTGGCGAGACGACAATGACACTATGATGGAGATCAAGGCATCAAGCCGGTGACGATGGAGATCATGGCGGTGCTTTGGAGATGGAGATCAAAGGCACAAGATGATGATGGCCATATCATGTCACATATTTTGATTGCATGTGATGTTTATCTTTTATGCATCTTATTTTGCTTAGTACAGCGGCAACATTATAAGACGATCCCTCACTAAATTTCAAGGTATAAGTGTTCTCCATGAGTATGCACCATCGCTACAGTTTGTCGTGCCCGAGACACCACGTGATGATCGGGTGTGATAAGCTCTACGTTCACATACAACAGGTGCAAGACAGTTTTGCACACCCAGAATACTCGGGTTAAACTTGACGAGCCTAGCATATGCAGATATGGCCTCGGAACACTGATACCGAAAGGTCAAGCGTGAATCATATAGTAGATATGATCAACATAGAGATGTTCACCATTGAAAACTACTCAATCTCACGTGATGATCGGATATGGTTTAGTTGATATGGATCACGTGATCATTTAGATGACTAGAGGGATGTCTATCTAAGTGGGAGTTCTTAAGTAATATGATTAATTGAACTTTAATTTATCATGAACTTAGTCCTGATAGTTTTTGCAAATTATGTTGTAGATCAATAGCTCACGTTGTAGCTCCCCATTTATTTTTGATATGTTCCTAGATAAAAATAAGTTGAAAGATGATAGTAGCAATGATGCGGACTGGATCCGTGATCTGAGGATTATCCTAATTGCTGCACAGAAGAATTATGTCCTGGATGCACCGCTAGGTGACGGACCTTTTTGCAGGAGCAGATGCAGACGTTATGAACGTTTGGCAAGCTCGGTATGATGACTACTTGATAGTTTAGTGTGCCGTGCTTTACATCTTAGAATCGGGACTTCAAAAATGTTTTGAACGCCACGGAGCATATAAGATGTTCCAAGAGTTGAAATTGGTATTTCAGACTCATGCCCAAGTCAAGAGGTATGAGACCTCTGACAAGTACTTTGCCTACAAGATGGAGGAGAACAGCTCAACCAGTGAGCATGTGCGCAGAATGTCTGAGTACTACAATCGCTTGAAACAAGTGGGAGTTAATCTTCCAGATAATATAGTGATTGACAGAGTTCCCTAGTCACTATCACCAAGATACTGGAACTTCGTGATGACCTATAATATGCAAGGGGTGGAAAAGACAATTCCCTAGCTCTTCGCAATGCTAAAGGCTGGGGAGGTAGAAATCAAAAAGGAGCATCAAGTGTTGATGGTTAACAAGACCACTAGTTTCAAGAAAAAAGGGCAAAGTGAAGAAGGGGAACGTCAAGAAGAACAGCAAGCCAGTTGCTGCTCAAGGGAAGAAGCCCAAGTCTGGACCTAAGCCTGAAACTGAGTGCTTCTACTACAAAGGGACTGGTCACTGGAAGCGGAACTGCCCCAAGTATTTCGCGGATAAGAAGGATGGCAAAGTGAAAGGTATATTTGATATACATGTTATTGATGTGTACTTTACTAGTGTTCATAGTAACCCCAGGGTATTTGATACCGGTTTAGTTGCTATGATTAGTAACTCGAAACAGGAGTTACAAAATGAACATAGACTAGTTGAGGGCGAGGTAACAATGTGTGTTGGAAGTGATTCCAAGGTTGATAAGATCACTATTGCATACTCCCTCTACCTTCGGGATTAGTGTTGAACCTAAACAAATGTTATTTGGTTTTTGCGTTGAGCATGAATATGATTGGATCATGTTTATTGCAATACAATTATTCATTTAAGTCAGAGAATAATTGTTGTTCTGTTTACATGAATAAAACCTTCAATGGTCATACACCCAATGTGAATGGTTTGTTGAATCTTGATTGTGGTTATACACATATTCATAATATTGATGCCAAAAGATGCAAAGTTTATAATGATAGTGCAACATATTTGTGGCACTGCCATTTAGGTCATATTGGTGTAAAGCACATGAAGAAACTCCATGCGGATGGACTTTTGGAATCACTTGATTATGAACCATTTGATGCTTGCGAACCATGCCTCATGGGCAAGATGACTAAGACTCCATTCTTCGGAACAATGGAGCGAACCACTGACTTATTGGAAATAATACATACCGATGTATGCGGTCCAATGAGTGTTGAGGCTCGTGGCGGGTATTGTTATTTTCTAACCTTCACAGTTGATTTGTGTGGCACCCCGATCCGCATGGAGCAGGGGGCCTTCGCACGTCAACCCAGGATAACACCTGATGCATGACAGGTCCATGATACAACATTCCAGGTACAAAAATATTCATCAATAACATGACATAGAACAGTACATCACTGATGAATACAATGTGTGGCATAGCTCGAAGGCTATCTAAATGGTGGCGGAAGTCTTGGTTTGGCGTCTCGACGACTCTGGCTGGGCTCCACAACTCACAGGACTAGCAAGGTTACGGCCTAGCATGACCAAACAAGCGAACAATCCAGGCACGACCTACAAACTAGCATGACATGCCAGGTCAGTACATTGAATGGACTTGCAAGACAACCAAATATATAGCATCCAAACAAGCAGATGACAAAGCAAGAACCAAGTGCATGCAACAACCTATCTCATAACAGAAACTAAGCATGGCATGATATTAACAAGAGACATAGATCAAACTAATCATCAACATCATAACATCTACTAGCATGGCAGTAACATGGCATATCAAAACTTATTTATAACATGGAAACAACATAACATGGCATAGCATAGCATCTAAATCATAACATGGCATGGCGCACATGTATCTTCAAGACAGGGATTCATGCATGACCTATGCATAAAATAAACTACCAGTTATCTCCCATGAAGACATATCATATTAACTTTATGCAACAACCTCTTACTCTGCCACGGCTCCTCGGAGCAAACTCATGACTCATTGAGACCTCGTCTCATGATCATATCAAAACATCACCGTGACTTATCACGACTATCTCATCCATGGCTCCTCGGAGGAAACTCATGACTCACCGAGATCTCATCTCGTGATCATATCAAAACATCACCGTGACTTATTACGACTATCTCATAGTCCAAGTCACCACATTATTTATCCCACATTAGTTATCAACTTAGTTATTTTAGGTTTATCCTCCATTTCGACTGAGACCCGATAGTGTGACCTACTATGAACTGTGCAGCTATTAATAGACTTAATAAACACTCTACAGAGGTAGCACACTGTACCCACACCACGGAACCCATGGCCTCGCACTCCCATTCGGGTGGACCAACGGCGTTCCGACAAAACCGCTCTACTGCCATGACACTCTCTCGGCCACTCCGACCAACTCCCCTTTGGGCTGAGTCATGGGTGGCCCCGTTTCCTACCAAAGGCATCAATGGCCACTGTCGTGCCAAAACAATAAACGGTCCCAAACGGGGACATGTGCACATAACGAAACTTGGGCTCACAAGGATTATGTCTACCTACCTGATCAGGGTAGCGCGCTCCCATAACTTTCCCTCGTTGGAGGCACCGACGAGAGGCATGACAATAGATCGCATTAGGGCCCTCCCATAAAGGCAAGTGTGGCTGCGCTGGAGAAGCTCGATTTGGTGGCACTATGACTCGATCCCATCAATGACGGAGGAGGTTTGTTATCATTAAGTCATGTGATTATCTTCTCCATCATCATGAGCATATTTAACATGAATGAAACAATGAGCATGCAACATACAAATGCATCAACAAAATACCAAGCTTCTCAAGTGAACAACTATAGCATATGGAACATGGCAATACAAGGTACTAGCATAACAACAGTGTAACAGATCATCATAACATCAATTCTACGGGCATGTAACGAATCCAAAACAGAGGCATTATATTATTGTAACAACATACTAACTCGCATGGCAAAATATATCATGAAAGGTAAGCATGACATGGCAAGCCATAGAACATATAACATAACTAAAATAACTGCAAACGAAATAGGCAAGAAAATACTGCAACTACACACACAGGGTGCAAGCAAAGACAACATTCCCATTTGGGTCTCATGATAAGAGGTTGGCTTGCCTGGGGTCGACGAATACTCCGGGAAAAAGTGTAGAATGATCGCGGAAAGATTTGCCGGAAACAGTTCTCTCTCGGAGGGCCCTGTTTACGGCAAGGGCAAAGAGGTCATTTTCACTATGTGAAAACATAATGAAAATGATACCAACTGAAAGAGCTTGACAGAGAGAGAACGTGAGCGTTGGAATCACCTCAATCGGAGTTGTGGTTGAAAAAATACGGCCGATTGAATGACAGGGACTAATCTGTGAAATAAATATTTACAGACAGGCCCTTGTCGGTTAAAAGCGCACTAAAGAAAATACGTTTTCAGAGAAAGAAAAGCGTATTACTGACCGAAGGCGACATAAAGTATGTTTTCAGAAAAACAAAAACGTATTTCTGTCTGAAGGCACGACGAAGTACGCTTTCGGAAGATGAAAACGTATCCAACGCAGGGTGCCTCCACTTACGCTAGGTCAGCGAGCAGGGTCAACCCCTGAGTGGTTGACTTGCGGGGCCCGCATGGAGGTGGGCCCCCTCGGTCGGTCTTCTTCTTCCTGCCGCGTGGTGTTCGCCTGGCCGAGGGAGCAGGCTCGCCCCGACGGCGACCGCCGGCGCATCCAGCCACCATGGGAGACGGGTGACCTACCGATCTTCTCAGGAGGAAGAGACGCATCTAATGGTGGTATCCGCTGCCGCCGGCGAGCGTTGTAGCGGGAGCAGCAGGGCCCACGTCAGAGAGGGGTTTGGCCGCCGGTGGATATAGTGTTCTGGTGGGGGAAATGGATGGGGACGAGCAAAGGATGGCTCCTGGGTGGTAGAGGAAGGCCATGGGTGGCTGCGGAGTAGAGAGGGGACGCGAGGTCGCCGGAATTAGTGAGGACCGAGGCGACGACCCCGGCGGTGGTGGAGATCACAGAGAGGCTCCGGGGAGGGATGGGTGGCTCGGGGAGGCGTTGTGGACTGCGAGGGGCTCGAGGGCGTGCTTAAATAGCCGCGGGGAAGGCTCGAGGGGGAGGGGAGGAGGTGGCATGCGGCAGGCGACATGTCCATGCACCGGCGAGGGGCGAGGCGTCGGCAGGCGAGGAGGAAGCAGACGAGCGCTAGAGGGCCACGAAAACGAGCAGCGCTCGGAGATGAGAGGAGGAAGAGGACAGAGGGGAGGAAGGGGACGATGGCCACGGAGCACACCGTGCGGCCATTGGAATGACTCACCGGAGAAGAAAACGGAGGGGGAGAGGCTTCCAGCGAGAAGACGACGTCGAGGGGGAGCTGTAGGACATTGATGAGGGCGCCAGAAATGGTCGGAGCGATGCTACCGACGACCACAGTACGCTGACCACCATTTTGGCCGGCTGCTCTCGTGGTCACCACGGACAAGGCACGCTCTGGACGCCTTAATTATGCGAGCTCATGTCTACAGCGTAGTCCGTCCAAGATATAGCAATACTGCGGTAAATAGACGAGCAAAGACACATGGAGTGGAGTAAACCAAGCTCCACAAGTTTGTTGTAGCAAACTTGGCCACATCCTTGAGATCAAACTGGAGAGGTTAAAAAGTAAACTTGTTGTCTGGGAGGCTTAGGCTAGTAAGGACTACGGTCCTGCTAATTTGGCGATGATTTGGACAACTATTTAACATAGTTGTTGTGCAACTGTCAAATCTGGCCTAGAAGCTAAATCATGAAGTAACACTCACTAGGAGTGTTGGATTGGGCTGAAACTTGGCAAAGCTTTATGATTTGATCATATAATGATGCTGTAAAAATTTCATACGAAATGGACTTGCCAAAATGGTACTTCCTTCACAGCTATCCTTTCTGTCCAAAAACTTGAGAAAATTCTGGGGAATTATTGGCTAGATTAAATGAGCCAAAATCTTGTGGAGATATGTTATATGGATAGGAGAAGGCTTGGGAAAATTTTCAGTCATAATGGAGCAAGAGAAAATATACTTGCTCGACAAACTGAAAATTTGGACAGAAATAAAGAATTGATCCTCGGCTCATATGGATCAATGGAATGAGATGAATCTTGGAGGAGGGTGATTATATGATCACTAGAGATATCTGGAAAAGTTTAAGCTCATTTTGATCATCCATGAAGGTACTTCCTTCACAGACAAGCAATTTGAACAGAAACTTGAGAAAATTGCCAAGGAAGATTGGATAGATGGATTGAGGTGATTTTTGGTATCCATAGGTGATTTATCAATGTTAATCACCCTGCAAAATTTCAGCTCAAATGAATCAATGGTTCAAGCACTTTCTTTGCAAAAATTTCAGACAGGAAAAAAACTTGATTGGATCATGTGCTCAAATTATGACCTTTGAAGCATAGGTTTGGATGGAAATGGTGAAGATACATCAAGTACAAGCTCCACAAATTATTTGGGAATTTTCCTTGCTATAGAAATGGTAGCTCCTTTGGAAAATGGCAGAAATGCAATATTGGCTTAAAATAGGAAAAGGCAATTTTCCTTATTTAAATGTGGCCAATATTTTTGCCAGAGCTAAGATTAGACACAAATATCATCTCCACAAATTTTCATGAATTTATGAGATGACTAGCTATGCCTTTGGATTTTATTCCTCGGAAAGGCAAAAGAAGGAATAAATCCCAAATGGATAATATTGCATAAGACTTAGCAATATTTTTGCATATCCAAGATTTGAAAAGGTAGGAGGGTCTCTGGGAACAATTGGGAGGATCAACAGATCAAGGGAAATGATGGCTCCTTTGTAAGCACAAAGGAAATATTCAAATTCCAAAAATTGGAATTAGGGTTTGGATAGATTTTGATAGAGTCAAATGAGGTCTTGCCCACTAACAAAGACATGAGCAAGGTTTTGAAAGGATGAAAATGACAAGAATTGTCAGAGTCATCCAGCAAACTCAGGAGAAACATTTGAAAAATGATTGCCAGGAAGGAATAACAACAGAAAAATTGATAACCCAATTTTGGGGTTGTTACAATTTGAGAAGATATATGCATATCTACTTAGTGAAACACAAGTCTGGATCATTTTTGAAAAGTTCAAAGAATTTCAGAGTGAAGTGGATAATCATCGTAACAAGAAAATAAAGTTTCCGCGATCTGATTGCAGAAGCGAATATTTGAGTTACGAGTTTTGGCCTTCATTTAAAACAATGTGGAATAGTTTCACAACTCATGCCACCTGGAACACCACAACATAATGGTGTGTCCAAACGTCGTAACCGTACTTTATTAGATATGGTGCGATCTATGATGTCTCTTACTGATTTACCACTATCGTTTTGGGCGTTATGCATTAGAGACAACTGTATTCACGTTAAATAGGGCACCATCTAAATCCGTTGAGATGACACCATATGAACTATGGTTTGGCAAGAAACCAAAGCTGTCGTTTCTTAAAGTTTTGGGGTTGCGATGCTTATGTGAAAAAGTTTCAAACTGATAAGCTCAAACCCAAATTGGAGAAGTGTGTCTTCATAGGATACCGAAAATAAACTGCAGGGTACACCTTCTATCACAGATCCGAAGGCAAGATATTTGTTGCTAGGAATGGATCCTTTCTAGAGAAGGAATTTCTCTCGAAAGAAGTGAGTGGGAGGAAAGTAGAACTTGATGAGCTAATTGTACCTTCTCCCAAATTGCAAAGTAGTTCACCACAGAAATCAGTTCCAGTAATTCCTACACCAATTAGTGAGGAAGCTAATGATGATGATCATGAAACTTCAGATCAAGTTACTACCAAACCTCGTAGGTCAACCATAGTATGGTCCGCACCAGAGTGGTACGCTAATCCTGTTCTGAAAAATCATGTTACTAGACCATGACGAACCTACGAACTATGAGGAAGCGATGATGAGCCCAGATTCCGCGAAATGGCTTGAGGCCATGAAATCTGAGATGGGATCCATGTATGAGAACAAAGTAAGGACTTTGGTTGACTTGCCCGATGATCGGCGAGCCATTGAGAATAAATGGATTGGTAAGAGGAAGACGAATGTTGATAGTAGTGTTACTATCTACAAAGCTCGAATTGTCGCAAAAGGTATTCGACAAGTTCAAGGTGTTGACTACATGAAATTTTCTCACTCATATCGATGCTTAAAAGTCTGTCCGAATCATGTTAGCAGTTGCCACATTTTATGAAATCTGGCAAATGGATGTCAAAACGGTATTCCTTAATGGATTTATTAAAGAAGAGTTGTATATGATGCAACCAGAAGGTTTTCTCAATCCTAAAGGTGCTAACAAAGTGTGCAAGCTCCAGCGATCTATCTATGGACTGGTGCAAGCATCTCGGAGTTGGACTATACACTTTGATGAGTTGATCAAAGCATATAGTTTTATATAGACTTGCGGTAAACTCTGTATATACAAGAAAGTGAGTGGGAGCACTACAGCCTTTCTGATAGGTATATGTGAATGAAATATTATTGATCGGAAATGATGTAGAATTTTCTGGAAAACATAAAGGAGTGCTCGAAAGGAGTTTTTCAAAGAAAGACCTCGGTGAAGCTACTTATATATTGGGCATCAAGATCTATAAAGATAGATCAAGACGCTTGATAAGACTTTCGATGAGTGCATACCTTAATAAGATTTTGAAGGATTTCAAAATGGATTAGCCAAAGAAGGAGTTCTTGCCAGAGTTGTAAGGTATGAAGTTGAGTAAGACTCAAAACCCGACCACAACAGAAGATAGAGAGAGAATGAAAGTCATTACCTATGCCCCAGCAATAGGTTCTATAAAGTATGCCATGCTGTATACCAGACCTATTGTGTACCTTGCCATGAGTTAGGCAAAGGGGTACAATAGTGATCCAGGAGTAGATCACTGGTGTAACACCCCGGATATGACTTTCCCAATATGTATTCCAACTCTTGCCATTTCCGGCGTTAAGTTATTTTATTTTCTCGGGTTCGGGTCTTTGTCTCCGTGTATTTTTATCATTGTCATGCATCTCATATCATGTCATCTCATGCATTCGAGCATTTTCCCCGTTGTCCCTTTTGCATTCTGGCGCTTCGTTCTCCTCCGGTGGTCATTTCTAGCTTTCTTTTGTGTGTGGGGATTAAACATTTCCGGATTGGACCGAGACTTGCCAAGCGACCTTGGTTTACTACCGGTAGACCGCCTGTCAAGTTTCATACCATTTGGACTTCGTTTGATACTCTAACGGTTAACCGAGGGACTGAAAAGGCCTCATGTGTGTTGCAGCCCAACACCCCTCCAATTTGGCCCAAAACCCACCAAAACCCTCTCCATAATCTAGAGCGTTCGATCACGATCGCGTGGCCGAAAACCGCACCTCATTTGGACTCTCCTAGCTCCCTCTATGCCTATATATAGATCCCCTCTCGAAAATCCCGGGTCTCCTCTCCCCCTAACCCTAGAAAAACTCCTCCCGCCGCCGCCGGACAAAAATGCGTGCATCGGACGTGTCCGCCCGGCTCCGCCAGACGAATCGCGCCGCGCCACGTGTCCCTGGGCCGGTCCCCAGTTCGCCGCTGACCCTGCGGGCCCGCGAGGCCCGTGCGAGGCACTCCCGGCCCGGCCTCCGCCGCCTCCTTCCACCGTTCGCCGCCCCCGCGCCCGGCGCCGTTCGCCACGCCGCCGCGGCGCCATTGCCGGCCGCCGCCCGGAGCTCCTCAGCCGCGCCGAGCCCGCGCCGACCGGAGCCCCCTCGCCGCCTCACCTCGCCGCGGAGCGCCGCCCCGCCGCCACTCCGGCTCCCCGGCGGCCGGATCCGGCGAGATCCGGCCCGAGAGCGCCTCCCCGCCGCCTCCTCGTCAACTCCGGCGGCCCCATCGCCATTTCCGGCGATCCTCGGTTCGCGTGATGCTACAGTGATCCCAGATCCAGACGTGGTTGACTTTCTCCCGAAACCCTAGTTCATATGCTCCTGTTCATCGCATCGTAACTTTGCATCCGTAACTCCGTTTTGGGCATATAGCATATCAAAATGTTCGTCTCGGAGAGCACATCATTTCATTCCATTGCATCATTTTCATTTGAGTTCATCTTGATGCCCGAAATGCTGTTAGAAGAGGGCTACTTGAGATAATCGCCAGATCTGCTGCTCCATTTAGATATTTGTCATTTTTGCCATGATTATTGTGTGCATGATATGCCCATGAGATCTACATATGTTTTGTTAAGGGTTTTTCCATCTTTCCAGAGGTGCAAACCATGTATTTTGTGATGTGTGTGGTGACTAGCACGAGCTTGCAAAGTGAGGCTCTTGGTAATGCTGATTTAAGGGACTTAGCATTTCCACTAAGTCCTTGAGCTGTTTATCTCATGATGCCATATGTTCATGTTGTTTCCTAGTGATCCGTTCCGCTTTTGAGGATGATCAGGAAGGATGTTTTGTTAATCTTGTAGTTCTCTATTCATTCATGTCTTTGTTTGCAATTATGGAGCATCCTAGCTTGAGTCAATCGAGCTCTACTTTTGCTACTTCGTGAATCTGGGCAGATTGTCTACTTGTTAGCGATTTTGCCGATGATGTTGTAGTTGATCCGTGCATGCTATGCTATTGTTCTTGCCATGTCTAGCTTGCATTTTGTGTATTCTTGATGGGTGTATGCTTATATTGTCATGACTTGCTCCGTAGTGAGTGCATCGAGCTCGTAAACATGCCTACTTGATATCTGTTTTCAGCATGCTCCAGTTTTCACTAAGTCTGAGTACTGATTATGTTTTTACCATGTTCACATGCTTGCAAATGTGTTTTCTGATCCCTTTTGGCTCAAGGTCACTAAGGGACTTTTGTTAAGCTCTTTGAGTAGCTCCATGCCATGCTTTAATTTGCCATGTTCAGGTCCTGTAGCATATAGTTTTCATGCTCCGAAGAGTGCTACCTGATCTGAGATTCCAGACAAGTGTTAATTTCACTAAGTCTGAATTGTTTGAACCTGTAGCTCAGTGCTAGACTTTTGAACCTGTTAATGGATGAATTGGCCGTAGCTCAGTGCTAGACTTTTGTTAAGAATCATGAATGCATCCCTGCCATGTATTTTGATGCCATGTTTGGGTGCTGTAGCATGTTCATCTTGTTGCATTTAGATGGCTACTTGCTGTAAATCGCAGAACGTGGCCATATTTGAATTGCTTGCCATTTCCAAACCGTAACTCCGATTCCGGCGTTCTTTATATCGTTTTCAAGCGATTTCATCTCATCTTTCCAGTGGCACACTTGGATTCCCAAGTTGAGGCCAGGTTCATGCATTCCTTGTCAAATCTTGCATATGCATCCCGCATCGCATCCCGCATAACATTCCATGTTTGCATCATATTGTTTGATCCTTGCACGTGGTTGATTGTGTCCTTGTTGCTTGTTTGTCTTGTTTGGGTAGAGCCGGGAGATGAGTTCGCTAATGAGGAGCCCGTTGATTTTGCTTTCGAGGATCTAGTCAACTCTGACAACTTTGCAGGCAAGATGATCATACCCTCGAAATCACTACTATCTTTGCTTTGCTAGATGCTCGCTCTTTTGCTATGCCAATGCTACGATGCCTAACACTTGCTTTCAAGCCTCCCAAATTGCCATGTCAAACCTCTAACCCACCATGTCCTAGCAAACCGTTGATTGGCTATGTTACCGCTTTGCTCAGCCCCTCTTATAGCGTTGCTAGTTGCAGGTGAAGATTGGAGGCCGTTCCTTGTTGGAACATTTATTTACTTGTTGGGATATCATTATATTGCCATGTTATCTTTATGCATCTATATACTTGGTAAAGGGTGGAAGGCTCGGCCTCTCGCCTAGTGTTTTGTTCCACTCTTGCCGCCCTAGTTTCCGTCATATCGATGTTATGTTCCCGGATTTTGCGTTCCTTACGCGGTTGGTTTATAATGGGAACCCCTTGATAGTTCGCCTTGATTAAAGCTTTTCCAGCAATGCCCAACCTTGGTTTTACCATTTGCCACCTAGACTCTTTTCCCTTGGGTTTCCGGAGCCCGAGGGTCATCTTATTTTAAACCCCCCCCCCCCCCCGCGGGCCAGTGCTCCTCTGAGTGTTGGTCCAACTCGTCAGCCACCGGTGGCTACCAGGGGCAACTCTGGGCTGGCCTACCGGAAGTTTAGACAATTTGAGTGTGACCTGAGAAAGAGATATGTGCAGCTCCTATCGGGATTTGTCGGCACATTCGGGCGGTGTTGCTGGATTTGTTTTAACCTATCGAAGTGTCTTGAAGAACCGAGATACCGAGTCTGATCGGAACGTCTCGGGAGGAGGTATATTCCTTCGTTGACCGTGAGAGCTTGTCATGGGCTAAGTTGGGACTCCCCTGCAGGGATTTGAACTTTCGAAAGCCGTGACCGCGGTTATGGGCAAATGGAATTTGTTAATGTCCGGTTGTAGATAACTTGAACCTTAACTTAATTAAAATGAATCGACCGTGTGAGTTACCGTGATGGCCTCTTCTCGGCGGAGTCCGGGAAGTGGACACGGTGTTGGATTAATGTCTGCGCAGGTTGTCCTCTAGTTTCTCGCTCGCGCTTTGCCTTCTCTTCCCGCTCTCTTTTGCGATCAGGATAGCCACCATATATGCTAGTCGCTTGCTGCAGCTCCACATATATTTTTACCTTGCCTTACCTATAAGCTTAAATAGTCTTGATCGCGAGGGTGCGAGATTGCTGAGTCCCTGTGGCTCACAGATTACTATTAAACCAGATGCAGGGCCTGACGATTCAGCTCCAGGTGACGCGCTCAAGCTCAAGTGGGAGTTCGACGAGGACTCTCAACGATACTATGTTTCCTTTCCTGATGATCAGTAGTGGTGCCCTGTTGGGGGTGATCGGGACCGTGTCGCATGTTGGGTTATCTTTTATTTTGGCGCCGTAGTCGGGCCATGAGTGTTTGGATGATGTAATGTTATTTATGTACTTGATTGACGTGGCGAGTGTAAGCCAACTATGTTATCTCCCCTTTTATTATCTATATTACATGGGATGTTGTGAAGATTGCCTAACTTGCGACATATGCCTTCAATGCGATTATGCCTCTAAGTCGTGCCTCGACACGTGGGAGATATAGTCGCATCGAGGGTGTTACAACTGGACAGCAGTCAAAATTATCCTTAGAGGACTAAGGAAATATCTCTCGGTTATGGAGGTGATAAAGAGTTCATCCTAAAGAGTTACGTAGATGCAAGTTTTAACACTGATCTGGATGACTCTGAGTCTTAATCTGGATACATATTAAAAGTGGGAGCAATTTTCTAGAGTAGCTCCATGCAGAGCATTGTAGACATAGAAATTTGCAAAATAAATACGGATCTAAATGTGGCAGACCCTTTGACTAAACTTCTCTCACAAGCGAAACATGGTCACACCTTAGTACTCTTTGGGTGTTAATCACAAGGAGATATGAACTACATTATTGACTCTAGTAAAACCTTCGGGTGTTGGTCACATGGTGATGTGAACTATTGGTGTTAAATCACATGGCGAAGTGAACTAGATTATTGACTCGAGTGGAAGTGGGAGACTGAAGGAAATATTACCTAGAGGCAATAAAAATTTGTTATTTATATTTCCTTATATCATGATAAATGTTTATTATTCATGCTAGAATTTTACTAACCGGAAACTTAATACATGTGTGGGTACATAGATAAAACATAGTGTCCCTAGTAAGCCTCTACTAGACTATTTCGTTAATCAAAGATGGTTAAGTTTCCTAACCATAGACATGTGTTGTCATTTGATGAATGGGATCACATCATTAGGAGAATGATGTGATGGGCAAGACCCATCCGTTAGCTTAGCATAATAATTGTTAAGTTTTATTGCTATTGCTTTCTTCATGACTTATACATATTCCTCTGACTATGAGATTATGCAACTCCCGAATACCGGAGGAACACCTTGTGTGCTATGAAATGTCACAACGTAACTGGGTGATTATAAAGATGCTCTATAGGTGTCTCCGAAGGTGTTTGTTGGGTTGGCATAGATCGAGATTAGGATTTGTCACTCCGAGTATCGGAGAGGTATCTCTGGGCCCTCTCGGTAATGCACATCATAATAATCCTTGCAACCAATGTGCTAATGAGTTAGTTGCAGGATGATGCTTTACGGAATGAGTAAAGAGACTTGCCGATAACGAGATTGAACTAGGTATGGAGATACCGATGACCGAATCTCGGGCAAGTAACATACCGATGACAAAGGGAATAACGTATGTTGTCATAACGGTTTGACCAATAAAGATCTTCATAGAATATGTGGGAACCAATATGAGCATCCAGGTTCCGCTATTGGTTATTGACCGGGGAGGTGTCTCAGTCATGTCTACATAGTTCTCGAACCCGTAGGGTCCACATGCTTAACATTCGTTGACGATTTTGTATTTATGAGTTATGTGTTTTGGTGACCGAAGTTTGTTCGGAGTCCCAAATGAGATCACAGACATGACGAGGAGTCTCGAAATGGCCGAGAGGTGTAGATTGATATATTGGAAGGTAGTATTTGGACACCGGAAGGGTTCCGGAGTGTATCGGGTACATACCGGACTACCGTAGGGGTTACAGGAACCCCCCGGGGAAATATATGGGCCATATGGGCCATAGGAGGGAGGCTAACCAGCCCACAAGGGGCTGGTGCGCCCCCACAAGGGAAGAGGCCGAATTGGACTAGGGAAGGGGGTGCCACCCAATGTTCCTTCTCCTACCCCCTCTCCTTCTCCTTTCCCCCTCATGGGCAAGATGACTAAGACTCCGTTCTCCGGAACAATGGAGCGAGCCACTGACTTATTGGAAATAATTGTAATGCCCTCGATGTGGCTATATCTCCCACGTGTTGAAGCACGACTTAGAGGCATAACCGCATTGAAAGCAATGTCGCAAGTGAGGTAATCTTCACAACAACCCATGTAAATAAATAAAGGGGAAAGGTACATAGTTGGCTTACACTCGCCACGTCACACAAATACATAAATAAGTCATTACATTCATCCAATAAACTCAAGGTCCTACTACGGAACCAAAATAAAGATCAACCCCCAAATGCGACAAAGTCCCCGATCGCCCCAACTGGGCACCACTACTGATCATCTGGGAAAGACACGTAGTAATCACGAGAGTCTTCATCGAACTCCCACTTGAGCTCGGTCATATCATCAGGAGCGGCATCATCGGTCCCTGCATCTGGTTTTGGAAGTAATCTGTGAGTCACGGGGACTCAGCAATCTCACACCCTCGCGATCAAGACTATTTAAGCTTATAGGTAAGGTAAAGGTATGATGTGGAGCTGCAGCAAGCAACTAGCATATATGGTGGCTAACATACGCAAATGAGAGCGAGAAGAGGAGGCAAAAGCACGGTCGAACAACTATGATCAAGAAGTGATCCTAGAACAACCTACGTCAAACATTACTCCAACACCGTGTTCACTTCCCGGACTCCGCTGAGAAGAGACCATCACGGTTACACACGCGGTTGATGCATTTTAATTAAGTTAAGTTTTAGGTTATCTACAACCGGACATTAACAAATTCCCATCTACCCATAACCATGGGCACGACTTTCGAAAGTTCAAATCCATGCAGGGGAGTCCCAACTTAGCCCATCTCAAGCTCTCACGGTCAACAAAGGATATTCCTTCTCCCAAGACAATCCGATCAGACTCGGCATCCCGGTTACAAGACATCCTCAACAATGGTAAAACAAGTCCAGCAACACCGCCCGAATGTGCCGACAAATCCCGATAGGAGCTGCACATATCTCGTTCTCAGGGCACACTCAGATGAGACTAGCTACGAGTAAAACCAACCCTCAAGTTTCCCCGAGGTGCCATGAAAGCACAAGTGCTCCCTGGGTGGTTTTGGTAACTAATGTCAACATATCTCTTGTTGGACTAACACTTTTACCTAGTATGTTTGAGATAAGTTCAACAATGGAGTGGCATGGACTAGAGGATGTGGAACCCTTTCAAGATGCTAAGGACAAAGGATTGGCTCAAGCTTCAAGATCAAGACTCTACATTTTCTATTTTAGTGATCCAAGATCACATTGAGTCTATAGGAAAAGCCAATACTATCAAGAGGGGATGAGGTGTTGCTTAATGGCTTGCTTGCTCCAAGTGCTTAGTGATATGCTCCAAAACCCTCAACTACCTTCCCACATCCACATATGACCTAAACCAAAAGTCAAACTCGGCCCCACCGATTCTTTCTATCCGGCGCCACCGAGTTTCAAATGTCATAGCCACTGCCACAAACCCTAGGCAAATCGGTCTCACCGATAGGGATCTTGGTCTCACCGAGATGGGATTGTAATCTCTCTGTTTCCCTTCGTAACGTTTCGGTCTTACCGAGATGAGCGATCGGTCCCACCGAGATTGCAATGTAAACTCTCTGTTTCCCTTTTGTAACATTTCGGTCTCACCGAGATGAGCGAATTGGTCCCACCGAGTTTACCTGACCAACTCTCTGGTTAGCTTATTACCAAAATCGGTCCTACCGAGTTTGTGTAATCGGTCACACCGAGATTACGTTATGCCCTAACCCTAACCATATCGGTCCTATCGAGTTGCATCTCAGTCCCACCGAAAATCCTAACGGTCACTAGGTTTGCTGAATCGGTTCGACCGAGTTTAACCATTCGGTCCCACCGAGTTTGGCAAATTGTGTGTAACGGTTAGATTTTGTGTGGAGGCTATATATACCCCTACACCCACTCTTCATTCGTGGAGAGAGCCATCAGAACATACCTACACTTCCAATACACATTTTCTGAGAGAGAACCACCTACACTTGTGTTGAGGTCAAGATATTCCATTCCAACCATATGAATCTTGATCTCTAGCCTTCCCCAAGTTGCTTTCCACTCAAATCATCTTTCCACCAAATCCAAATCCTGTGAGAGAGAGTTGAGTGTTGGGGAGACTATCATTTGAAGCACAAGAGCAAGGAGTTCATCATGAACACGCCATTTATTACTTCTTGGAAGTGGTGTCTCCTAGATTGGCTAGGTGTCACTTGGGAGCCTCCAACAAGATTGTGGAGTTGAACCAAGGAGTTTGTAAGGGCAAGGAGATCGCCTACTTCGTGAAGATCTACCGCTAGTGAGGCAAGTCCTTCGTGGGCGACGGCCGTGATGGAATAGACAAGGTTGCTTCTTCGTGGACCCTTCTTGGGTGGTTGCTTCTTGTGGACCCTTTGTGGGTGGTTGCTTCTTCGTGGACCCTTCGTGGGTGGAGCCCTGTGTGGACTCGCGCAACCGTTGCCCTTGGGTGGAGCCCTGTGTGGACTCGCGCAACTGTTACCCTTCGTGGGTTGAAGTCTCCATCAACGTGGATGTAGGATAGCACCACCTATCCAAACCACGGGAAAAACATCCGTGTCTCCAATTGCGTTTGATCTCTTCAAACCCTTCCCTTTACATTCTTGCAAGTTGCATGCTTTACATTCCGCTTCTCATATACTCTTTGCATGCTTGGTTGATATGTATTGTGTGTGTTGAAATTGTGCCTAAACTCCACTTAAACCGAAAAAGCTTAAAAATTGCAACTTTAGCACTAAGTGTCTAATCACCCCCCCCCTCTAGACACATCTACTTCTAGATCCTACAAGTGGTATCAGAGCTTTGGTCTCCATTGCCTTGGTTTAATCACCATTGGAGGAAGATGGATGTGTCTACTCTAGGAAGTCTTAGACATAGAGTGCCTATTCTTGATGGAAAGTATTTTCATGAGTGGAAAAATGAGATGCTTGTAGTCTTCAATCAATATCATTTGAACAAGTACATTGCTAGCCCTTGTGCACCCCATATTGATCCCTTGCATCCTACCCTAGATGAAGATATTGACATGATTCGCAATCTTAGAACTATTGAGCTCATCATTAGAGGATTTCCCAAAAATTTGAGTGCTAGTTTGCCTACTCAAAATTGCGCCTATACTATATGGAAATTTATTGAGGAACGGTTTCCCAATCATTCCTTGAAAACTTTGGATGAAATTCTCCATAAATCTATTGCCTTGAGTAAGATGAACTCTAGTGATCCTAGTTTTGGTAAATGTCTTCTTGAACTTGCCAATCTTAAGCATGCTAAAGGAGATGTTGGAATCATTAATGATATCATATTCAAAGCTATAAGAATTCATAAAAGTAACCACTTTGATCATTTATCTAATGAATTACCCTCTCTAGGAAATGATGAGTCACAAGATCATGATGAACATGAATATTATGATGATGATGATAGTGAATTCGATCTTGATGATGCAATGAGACATTTTGGTCTTATGGCAAATCTTCGGGGATATGAATCAAGAGGAAAGGAATGGGTTCTTGATAGTGGATGCACTGATCATATGACCGGAGATGAAGAGATGTTTCGTGAGCTTGCTGAAAATAACAGCCCTCGAAAATATGTCACCTTTGGTGATAATTCAAAGGGTAAAGTGGTTGGCCTTGGTAAGGTGGCCATCTCACATGATAGTTCCATTCAAAATGTCATGCTCGTTGAATCTCTTGGCTACAACTTACTTTCAGTATCTAGACTTGCTGATTTCGGTTTGAATGTCCTATTTACTGAGGTAGATTGCCAAGTATTTCGTCGAGACAATCATAAAATGGTCTTTACGGGTATGCGTAGAGGTGATCTTTACATTGTCGATTTCTCTAAAAAGGCACAACCTAAAACTTGCTTTGTTGCTAAATCCTCAAAAGGTTGGTTGTGGCATAGACGACTAGGTCACGTTGGCATGAGAAACCTTGACAAGCTTATTAAAGGAAATCATATCCTTGGAGTTAATGATGTCATATTTGATAAGGATAGACTTTGCAGTGCTTGTCAAGCAGGTAAACAGGTTGGAGGAAGACATCCCGTGAAGAACATCATGACCACAAGGAGGCCACTCGAGCTACTTCACATGGATCTTTTTGGTCCCAACGCCTACAAAAGTCTCGGTGGAAATTCTTTTGGTCTAGTTATAGTTGATGATTTTTCAAGATTTACGTGGGTATTCTTTCTTAATGACAAGTCGCAGGTCCAGAAGATCTTCAGAAACTTCGCTAGGAAGGCCCAAAATCAGTTTGATGTGAAGATCAAGAAGGTTCGGAGTGACAACGGAACGGAGTTCAAGAACGCAAATGTGGACACCTTTCTTGACGAAGAAGGGATTTCACACGAGTTCTCGGCCACGTACACACCTCAACAAAATGGAGTTGTTGAGAGGAAGAACCGGACGCTCATCGAAATGGAAAGAACGATGCTTCATGAATACAAGACGCCAAAGCACTTTTGGGCAGAAGCGGTCGAGACAACTTGTCACGCAACAAATCGCTTATATCTTCACAAGCTACTCGGCAAGACGGCATACGAGCTTCTCACCGGTAACAAACCCCAAGTTGGATACTTTTGAGTATTTGGCTCAAAGTGCTACATTCTTGATAAGCATCATCGTTCAAAGTTTGCTCCTAAATCTCATGAAGGTTTTCTACTTGGTTATGGCTCAAACTCTCACACTTACCGTGTCTACAACAATTTCACCCGAAAGGTTGAAGAGACGGTAGATGTGAAGTTTGATGAATCTAATGGCTCGCAAGTAGAGCAATTGCCAAATGATGTAGGAGACAAAGACCCTTCAGAAGCAATTCAGGACTTGTCCATTGGCAAAATTCGTCCAACGGAGGTGAAGGAGAGTACTTCATCCGTCCAAGTGGAAGCTTCTACTTCACGACAAGGTGGACCAAGAATCGACACAGAAGCATCCACAAGTGGGACACATCAAGATGAAGAAAACGAGGAAATACGTCAAGACGAACATCAACAACCTCCTTCTCCACCACGACAAGAGAACGACGACGTCAACAATGAAGAATGCCAAGAAGAAGAACAAGATGAAGAAGATGTTCAACGAAGACCCAAGCAAAAGCTCTCACGAGTTCGAGCAAGAATTGCCAAAGATCATCCCGTCGAGCAAATCCTCAATGATATACAAACCGGGAGAATCACTCGCTCAAAAACTCATTTAGCTAACTTTTGTGAAAACTATTCATTCATCTCTAGCATTGAACCAATGAAGGTTGAAGAAGCATTGGAAGATCCGGATTGGATAAACACTATGCATGAAGAGCTACATAATTTTGAGAGAAACCAAGTTTGGACATTGGTTGAGAAGCCCGACAACAACCACAACATCATTGGTACTAAATGGGTGTTTCGCAACAAGCAAGATGAAGATGGACAAGTGGTCCACAACAAAGCACGTCTCGTCGCCCAAGGGTACACACAAGTCGAAGGTATGGACTATGGTGAGACGTATGCTCCCGTAGCTAGACTTGAGTCTATTCACATCTTACATGCCTATGCTAATCACCATAATATCACCTTGTACCAAATGGACATTAAAAGTGCTTTTCTAAATGGAGAAATAGAGGAGGAAGTTTATGTCAAACAACCTCCCGGCTTTGTCAATCCTAAGAAACCAAGTCATGTTTACAAACTTCACAAAGCTCTTTATGGTCTTAAACAAGCTCCTAGAGCATGATATAAATGCGTGACCAAGTTCCTTACTACAAGTGGTTTTGAAATTGGTAAAATTGATTCTACTCTTTTTACTAAAAGGGTTAATGGAGAACTATTTTATGCCAAATTTATGTTGATGACATCATATTTGGTTCAACTAACCCTCTCTTTAGTGAAAAGTTTGGAAAGCTAATGTTAGAGAAGTTTGAGATGTCTATGATGAGTGAACTCAAATTCTTTCTCGGGTTGCAAATCAAGCAAACTAAGGAAGGTACTTTTGTCTCTCAAACGAAGTACACCAAGGACTTATTCAAGAAGTTCAATATGCAAGAATGCAAAGGTATGACTACACCCATGCCTACTAGTGGACATAATGATTTGACCAAAGATGGTGAACCTGTTGATCAAAAGGTTTATCGCTCTATGATTGGTTCATTGTTATACCTATGTGCTTCACGTCCCGATATTATGCTAAGTGTGTGCATGTGTGCACGATATCAAGCTGCTCCTAAAGATTGTCATCTTAAGGCTGTGAAAAGGATAGTGAGATATTTAATCCATACACCAAATTTTGGCATTTGGTATCCTAAAAGGTCTTCTTTTGATCTTGTTGGCTATTCTGACTCGGATTATGCCGGAGACAAGGTTGATAGAAAGTCCACTTCGGGTACTTGTCAATTTCTTGGCAGATCTCTTGTGTCTTGGTCTTCCAAGAAACAAAACTCGGTATCCTTATCCACCGCCGAAGCGGAATACATTGCCGCTGGTTCATGTTGTGCTCAACTACTTTGGATGACCCAAACTCTTAAAGATTATGGGATATATGTGAAACATGTTCCACTGCTTTGTGACAATGAAAGTGCTATCAAAATTGGTCATAATCCTGTACAACATTCTCGAAATAAGCATATTGAAGTTCGTCATCATTTCATTCGAGATCATGTTGCTAAGGGTGACATCAATCTTAAGCATGTTCGTACCAATAAGCAATTAGCGGATATATTCACTAAACCGCTTGATGAGAAAGTGTTTTGCAGGTTGAGAGGAGAATTGAACATCATTGATGCTTCGAACTTGGAGTAGAAACTCCATTGGATACATGCAAGACATGAGCTTATGACTAATCCATGATGTATCTCTTATGATAACTATCTTATGTCTTGGATATATTTGCACCTTGCATGTTGTCTAACCCAATGTAGGTGCTTGGTTGAATCTAATTCCATGAGATTGCGACTCACTCACATCTTGAGCAATCTCTACAAGACCAAGACTCTACACAATAGTGGTTGAAGACAAGGAAGCACAAAACCATTCAAACATATCCTTTGACAAATTCTATATTAAGCTTCATGATTGTCATTTTTGGATACACAAGTGCTCTTCCTTGCAAGAACTAACCCATGTAGGTAGATGAACTCAAACTCCAAGCAGTGCTCCCAACTCTTGATGAACTATATCAACCCTGAGCACCCACACAAGTTCAACTACATGAGCAAGAACCACATCACCACCCAAGGTATGTCATTCCATCTTAGAGAAGCTTTACTCCAAGACATGAGTCAAAGCAACTCAACAAGATGTGAATACATCAAGATGCTTAAACGAAAAATGGTAATCCCATTTTGAGCTTAAACGATGAGTATGACCTATGATCAAGTGTTCTCACTTGACTCCTAAGTCAATATACTCTAACATAGGTGACTATGTCACCGCCCAATTCTAGATGAAGTTCTCTTGTGTTCTTTTATGAGTTATTGCATTTGTCCCTTGCATATTTGTTTCCTTCTTTTTTTCAAACAAAACAAAAACAAAAAAAAACTTCATCTAGAAACTTTCACTCTTTTCCTTTTTATTCTTGTTCTGCATATTTCTGCATCAAATTCCTTGCAAATCCTTCAGCTAATTCATTGCAAATCTTTGTGAGATCTTACTTGACTAGTGAGCTGAGGTGACAAGTGTTTTTCTCTGTGTAAACTCGGTTTCACCAACTTGCAAATTTTGGTCCAACCGAATCTATTCGGTACCACCGAAATATGCCACTCGGTGCCACCAACTTTGCAATCAGAAAAACAGTTTGCCACTTGTTCTACATTTCTTCTGATCCAGCTCCACTCAATGAATCTTGTCCTCCACAAGCATCACAATTTTATCCTCTGCTTTGTGCTGAATCTCAAGGACCAAACCTATTCGACGGATTCCAGGAAAAACCTTCTTGGAAATTGATGTCAAAGGGGGAGAGAGAGATCACATCAAAGCTTGTAGGAGAGAGAGATTACATCAAGGGAGAGAAACAGTCTCAAGGACCAAACCTACAAGAGAGAAAGTATTAAGGGGGAGAGAGAGACCTCAAGGGGGAGAGAAAATACTCAAGGATCCCAGATGCTTGATGTTCAAGAGGAGAGATGCCACATGTCTTTTTGGGGGAAAGACATGTTCATATGAACTCATTTGAATTAAGTTCTGTTCATATCCTTCAGCTCTGATTTTCTGTTTCCTATCTTCTCCCAATATCCCATGTAAGATTCAGGGGGAGCAAGACACCTAAGGGAAAAGAAATCAGCCAAATTCATTGCATATCTTTATTCTTGGGGACATTTTGAATCCAATGTGGTACCTTGTACTCACTCTCTACATGTCATCCCAGTCTTGGTATTCTTGTAGTTTCTTTTGTTTGCTCTGGCTAGTGGACGTACCTGTGTTATCTAACCTTGTTTGTGCAGGTTCATTCCATCCTAAGCCATCTCGAGACCACAAGGTAAGTATATGCATCAAAATCATGAGTATGAGGAGTTCTTGCTTATGTACATACTGTTTGCAAGAAGGACTCATGAGCATGAAGGTATTTTCCTTGATAATCTTTTGCTCTGATGCATATGGCCAAGATACATGTAACACATTGCCTACTCTGTCATGATTATGCTCTCACATGCCTCTATATTTCATATTTACATGAGTGCATACATGTAGGGGGAGCCTATGCTTGCTACATGTTCTTCCAAAGCTTTACTTGTTGTTCTTTATATCCTTATCTAAATCTTTGATGTATGTTGCCATCAATTACCAAAAAGGGGGAGATTGAAAGCACAAGTGCTCCCTAGGTGGTTTTGATAATTGATGACAACATATCTCTTGTTGGACTAACACTTCTATCTAGCATGTTTCAGATAAGTTCAACAATGGAGTGGCATGGACATTTCCAACACCCTTGAGGAAGTTCTACGATTCCTGTTCCCTAACCGATTTCGAAGTTCGAGTTCTGAGAAGTGAAAATGTAAAATCACTAGGTTCTAGTGTAACTCAGGTATCCTTTTCGGTTATGATAGTTCCTCCCTACTCCACAACGAATTGCTCGGAGAACGAAGTACACGAATCACTATACGAGGTTTTGGGAGTTGATGAAAGGGTATAGGTGTATACTGGATTTGGGATTCGGTTTGAGCCAGGATGGCTAAGAAGGATAGGCCGCGGTGGCTCAAAGTGAACAGTAATCGGTGACGGTTTGGGATCGTTAAGCCAAGATGGCTATTCCTAGAGCCAGAGTGGCTCTACCCCAACGTTTGAGAGACAAAGGGAAAGCATTGAAAAGCCAGAATGGCTTTCTCGCTTAGCCAGGGTGGCTCTAACGTTACATTTGAGTCACAAAGGGGAAACATTGAAAAGCCAGAGTGGCTAAGAGCAAATCGGTCCCACCGAGTTTGCCTGACCAACTCTCTGGTTAGCTAATTACCAAATTCGGTCTCACCGAGTTTGTGTAATCGGTCTCACCGAGATTACGTTATGCCCAAACCCTAACCGAATCGGTCCTACCAAGTTGCATGTCAGTCCCACCGAAATTCCTAACGGTCACTAGGTTTACATTTTCGGTCCGACCGAGTTTGTTGATTCGGTCCCACCGAGATTGGAAAATTGTATGTAACGGTTGGATTTTGTGTGGAGGCTATATATACCCCTCCACCTCTTTCTCATTCGGTGATAGAGCCATCAGAACACACACACCATTCCAACTCATATGTTCTGAGAGAGAACCACCTACTCATGTGTTGAGACCAAGACATTCCATTCCTACCATATGAATCTTGATCTCTAGCCTTCCCAAGTTGCTTTCCACTAAAATCTTCTTTCCACAAAATCCAAATCCTATGAGAGAGAGTTGAGTGTTGGGGAGACTATCATTTGAAGCACAAGAGCAAGGAGTTCATTACCTACACACCATTTGTTACTTCTTGGAGAGTGGTGTCTCCTAGATTGGCTAGGTGTCACTTGGGAGCCTCCGACAAGATTGTGGAGTTGAACCAAGGAGTTTGTAAGGGCAAGGAGATCGCCTACTTCGTGAAGATCTACCGCTAGTGAGGCAAGTCCTGTGTGGGCGATGGCCATGGTGGGATAGACAAGGTTGCTTCTTCGTGGACCCTTTGTGGGTGGTTGCTTCTTCGTGGACCCTTCGTGGGTGGAGCCCTGTGTGGACTCGCGCAACGTTACCCTTCGTGGGTTGAAGTCTCCATCAACGTGGATGTAGGATAGCACCACCTATCCGAACCACGGGAAAAACATTCGTGTCTCCAATTGCGTTTGATCTCTTCAAACCCTTCCCTTTACATTCTTGCAAGTTGCATGCTTTACATTCCGCTGCTCATATACTCTTTGCATGCTTGCTTGATATGTATTGTGTGTGTTGAAATTGTGCCTAAACTCCACTTAAACCGAAAAAGCTTAAAAATTGCAACTTTAGCACTAAGTGTCTAATCACCCCCCCCCCCTCTAGACACATCTACTTCTAGATCCTACACATGTGGAAGAATGCAAAAATGCTAGGGTTAGGGACGAAAAAGTCAACCCCGAGATGATCCAGATCCAGATCTGGTCTTGCACGCGGCCCGAGGTTCGCCTGAAATCCTGTTCACCGGAGATGGTTCGTCGGCCGGAGACGAGGAAGAGGCGGGGAGGCGAGGTGGTGGTGCAGCCGTCGCCGGCGCGCGTCCATGGCGGCGCGGGGCGGAGATCCGGGCGGCGAGGGGCGCGGCAGGGCGCCGGGCGGCGATGTCGCCGGTAGGAAGGAGAGCTCACCGGCGGGAGGCGGGCGGTAGCTCCGCACGGCAGTGTGGGCGGTGAGGAAGAGGCGGCGGGACATGGCAGCGGCGGGGCGCGGGATGGGCCGCGGGGGCTCCCCGCGGGCCTTGGCGGGCCGCGGCGTCGGCGGGGAAGTGGGGACCGGCCCAGGACACGTGGCATGGCTCGGTTGGCTGCGGGCGGCGGCGGACGTTGTCCGGCGTGGGCCGGACACGTCCGGTGCGCGGAGGAGCAGATTATCTATGGTTAGGGGTGGAGAGATCCGAAAATTTTCGGGGGAGGTCTAGTTTTATAGGTAGAGGGAGCTAGGAAGATCCAAATGAGGTGCGGTTTGCGGCCACGTGATCGTGATCAAATGCTCTAGATGAGAGAAGGGTTTTAGGTGGGTTTGGGCCAGTTTGGAAGGGTGTTGGGCTGCAACACACATGAGGCCTCTTTGGTCCCTTGGTTAACCGTTGGAGTATCAAACGAAGTCCAAATGGCACGAAACTTGACAGGCGGTCTACCGGTAGTAAACCAAGGCCGCATGACAAGTATCGGTCCAATCCGAAAACGTTTAACACCCGCACACGAAAAAGAGGTAGAAAGGACCACCGGAGGACATAGGAGCGCCGGAATGCAAAACGGACAATGGGGAAAATGCTCGGATGCATGAGACAAACACGTATGCAAATGCAATGCACATGATGACATGATATGAGATGCATGACAAAGACAAAACACATGGAGACAAAAACCCAACAACTAGGAAATAGAATAACTTAGTGCAGAAAACGGCAAGAGTAGGAGTACAAATAAGGTAGGTTACATCCGGGGTGTTACAACACTCCACCACTACGAAAGGATCTCGTCCCGAGATCTAGGACTGGAAAAACTTCGGGTACTCATAACGGAGGTGGTCCTCGCGTTCCTAGGTGGCTTCACGGTCAGAATGATGTGACCACTTGACTTTGAGGAATTTGATTGACTTGTTGCGAGTCTTGGACTCAGCTTCTTCAAGAATAGCAACGGGGTGCTCACGATAAGACAGGTCTTCTTGGAGATCAATGTCTTCGAAGTTGACGGTGCGGTAAGGTGTCTTGAAGCACTTGCGAAGCTGAGAGACATGAAACACGTCGTGCATGTTTGCAAAGTTGGAGGGAAGCTCAAGTTGATAGGCGAGATCGCCTCTCTTGCTGAAGATCTTGAAAGGACCCACGTATCTAGGGGCAAGCTTCCCTTTAATACCGAAGCGACGAGTACCTTTCATTGGAGAGACACGGAGGTAGACATGGTCTCCGATCTCAAAAGCCAAGTCACGATGTCTGCTATCATAGTAACTCTTCTGGCGCGATTGCACGGCTTTGAGATTATCACGAATGACTTTGCACATGTCTTCTGCCTCTGTGATCAAGTCATTTCCAAGAAGTTGACGTTCACCAATCTCTGACCAGTTAAGAGGAGTACGGCAATTCCTGCCATAGAGAATTTCAAATGGGGCCTTGCCCGAACTCGCTTGGAAGCTGTTGTTGTAGGAGAACTCGGCATATGGAAGACAATCTTCGCACTTCATACCAAAAGAGATGACGCAAGCCCTGAGCATATCTTCAAGAATTTGATTTACTCGCTCGACTTGGCCACTAGTTTGAGGATGAAAAGCTGTGCTGAAGCGAATGTTGGTACCCATGGCCTTCTGAAAAGAATCTCAAAACTTCGAGGTGAAGATGCTGCCACGATCTGAAGATAACAACTGTGGAATGCCGTGCAAGGAGACAATCCGGGAGGTATAGAGCTCTGCCAATTGAGCTGTTGTGATAGATTCTTTGATAGGAAGGAAATGATCCACTTTAGTGAGTTTGTCGATGACAACGAAGATAGCATCATTGCCACGCTTGGACTTTGGAAATCCAGTCACGAAGTCCATCTCAATATGGTCAAACTTCCATTCTGGAATGGCAAGAGGTTGGAGGAGACCAGCTGGTCATTGGTGTTCTGCTTTCACTCTTCTGCAGACATCACATTCATTCATGAACTGCGCAATCTCACGCTTCATTCGAGTCCACCAATACGACTGCTTGAGGTCATGGTACATCAGTGTACTTCCAGGGTGGATAGAGAGGAGTGAATCGTGAGCCTCGTTCAGAATGACTTTACGAAGATCACCTTTAGGCACAACAATGCGATCCTCGAAGAAAAGAGTATCCTTGTCATCAAGACGATAGCACTTGTACTTGGGTTGACTCTTGGCAATCCCAATCTTCACCTTCTTCACCATATTATCAAGAAGTTGAGCCTCGCGAATCTGATCTTCCAAAGTAGGAGAGACTTGGAGGTTTGCAAGAAATCCTTGAGAAACAACTTGCAGATTGAGTTTGCGAAAAGCTTCACAAAGCTCAGGTTGGTAAGGCTTGAGAATCAAACTGTTGCAGTAAGCCTTTCTGCTCAATGCGTCAGCAATTACATTGGCCTTGCCTGGAGTATATTCGATACTCGGATTATACTCTTGAATCATTTCGACCCAATGAGTCTGCCTGAGGTTGAGGTTTGGCTGAGTGAAGATGTACTTGAGACTCTTGTGGTCGGTGAAGATGTCCACTTTTCTTCCCAATAAGAGATGTCTCCAAGTTAAAAGAGCATGCACAACTGCCGCCAGCTCGAGGTCATGAGTGGGGTAGTTCTTTTCATTGGGCTTCAACTGGCAAGAGGTATAAGCCACAACTTTGTTCTCTTGCATCAACACTGCACCAAGACCTTGAAGGGAAGCATCACAGAAGACCTCGAACGGTTTGGATTCATCAGGAGGAGTAAGAACTGGAGCAGTGACTAACTTCTCTTTCAGGGTGTTGAAAGCGATTTCACATTCGGGCGACCAAACGTACTTCACATGCTTCTGGAGAAGGTTGGAAAGAGGCTTCGCGATCTTAGAGAAGTTCTCAACGAACCTTCGACAATAGCTTGCGAGCCCAAGGAAGCTGCGGAGTTGCTTCACGTTCTGAGGTGGTTCCCAATTCACAATTGCAGACACCTTCTCAGGATTAACCGCTATGCCCTTGGCAGAGATGATATGTCCAAGGTAGAGAACCTCATCGAGCCAAAACTCGCACTTTGAAAACTTGGCATAGAACTGATGTTCTCTGAGCTTATCCAACACCAAACGCAAGTGCTTGGCATGGTCTTCCTTGTTCTTGGAAAAGACCAAAATTTCATCGAGGTAGACCAAGATGAAGTAATTTTTGTAGGCATTGAAGATGAAGTTCATCATGCGAGAGAATGTCGGAGGAGTGTTGACGAGGCCGAAAGACATGACAATGTATTCATATGAACCATAGCTTGTTCTGAATGTTGTCTTCGGGATATCTTGCTCACGAATGCGAATCTGATGATAGCCCATACGGAGATCAAGCTTGGAGAATACTTGAGCACCTTTGAGTTGTTCAAACATCTCGTTGATGCTGGGAAGTGGGTACTTGTTCTTTATGGTCTTCTTGTTCCATGGATGGTAGTCAACACAAAGTCGGTCCGTTCCATCCTTCTTCTTCACAAAAAGAACTCCACAACCCCACGGAGAAGAACTAGGTCGGATGAGACCCATTCGCTCTTGAATATCGAGCTGCTTCTTCAGCTCCTTCAACTCTTCAGGTCCAAGCTTGTAAGGACGTTTGCAAACAGGTTCCGTGCCAGGCTCAAGATTGATGACAAATTCAACTGGCCGGTGCGGAGGCATTCCTGGAAGCTCTTCTGGAAAGACGTCTTGATATTCACAAATGACTGGAATTTGAGAGATGGCATCCAGCTCGCCCTTCTCATTGAGAGAAAACAGACGGATGGTATTATCATGAGCGGCAAAGACGATTACATCCTCAGACGAATGAGTCAATTGAATCTGCCTGGCTGCACAATCAAGCTGAGCCTTGTGCTTAGAAAGCCAGTCCATTCGAGAATAAGATCAATATCCGAGTTACCAAGGACCATTGGAGAAGCCAGAAACTTGAAATCACCCATCATGATAGAAATATCCGGGACCATCATGCTAGAACTCAAACGCTTAGCCGGAGAAACAACTTGCAATGCTTTAGGTAATGCCTTTAGTGCCAAAGTTGTGCTCTCGATGCAAATGGGAATGACATGAAAGAATGCGATGCACCAGAGTTAAAAAGAACTTTTGCTGGAATATCGTTAACAGGAAGGTTACCCATGATGACATCTGACGTCCTCTGCCTGAGCTGCATTCATCATGTTGACCTTGGCGTGCTTGGGGTTATGCTTGACCACTGCTTGCTGCAGATCTCACAGGAGGAGGAGGAGGAGACGCCTCTGATTGAAGCATTTGTTGGCATAGTGACCCTTTCTGCTGACACTTGTTGCACGTGACCTCCGAGAGCGGACGGTGATACGAAGCACTTGATCTTGGAGCTTGAGATGAAGTCTTATTATGAAAGCCTGGGTTGGGGTTGGGTGGGAAGATCCACTACACCTTTGCTCTTCTGCTGATAAGGCTGGCGGAACGGAGGAGGAGGAAGCCAATACTTTTGCTGCTTAGTCACTGTAGTTGAGGAAGACGGAGTTGCATCTCTGACTCGCTTCTTGGAAGCATCGCACTTGAGTTGAGCAGTCTCTTGCTTCATTGCCATGTTGTAGAACTCATCGTACTTCGTCGGCTCAAAAAGGACGAGAGCTAGTTGAAGATCTTCTCTGAGACCACCCCTGAACTGATAAATCATGCTCTTCTCGTCAGGGACGTCCTGCTTGGCGAAACGAGCGAGCCTCTGGAACAGAATGTTATACTGGTAAACAGACAAGCTGCCTGCGGGGCCATGAAAGGATCGAGAAGAGGTGTGTGTCTAGAGGGGGGTGATTAGACACTAAGTGCCAAAAGTTGCAGTTTTTAATATTCTTAAGTTTAAGTGGAGTTTAAGCACAAGTTTAACAAACACAATACATATCAAGCAAGCATGCAATGAGTATATGAGCAGCGGAAAGTAAAGCATGCAACTTGCAAGAATGTAAAGGGAAGGGTTTGGAGTATTCAAACGCAATTGGAGACACGGATGTTTTTGTCGTGGTTCCGATAGGTGGTGCTATCGTACATCCACGTTGATGGAGACTTCAACCCACGGAGGGTAACGGTTGCGCGAGTCCACGGAGGGCTCCACCCACGAAGGGTCCACGAAGAAGCAACCTTGTCTATTCCATCACGGTCGTCGCCCACGAAGGACTTGCCTCACTAGCGGTAGATCTTCACGAAGTAGGCGATCTCCTTGCCCTTACAAACTCCTTGGTTCAACTCCACAATCTTGTGGAGGCTCCCAAGTGACACCTAGCCAATCTAGGAGACACCACTCTCCAAGAAGTAACAAATGGTGTGTTGATGATGAACTCCTTGCTCTTGTGCTTCAAATGATAGTCTCCCCAACACTCAACTCTCTCTCACAGGATTTGGATTTGGTGGAAAGAAGATTTGAGTGGAAAGCAACTTGGGAAGGCTAGAGATCAAGATTCATATGGTTGGAATGGAATATCTTGACCTCAACACAAGTGTAGGTGGTTCTCTCTCAGAAAATGTGTATTGAAGTGTAGGTATGTTCTGATGGCTCTCTCCACGAATGAAGAGTGGGTGGAGGGGTATATATAGCCTCCACACAAAATCTAACCATTACACACAATTTGCCAAACTCGGTGGGACCGAATGGTTAAACTCGGTCGGACCGATTCAGCAAACCTAGTGACCGTTAGGATTTTCGGTGGGACTGAGATGCAACTCGGTAGGACCGATATGGTTAGGGTTAGGGCATAACGTAATCTCGGTGTGACCGATTACACAAACTCGGTGGACCGATTTTGGTAATAAGCTAACCAGAGAGTTGGTCAGGTAAACTCGGTGGGACCGATTCGCTCATCTCGGTGAGACCGAAATGTTACAAAAGGGAAACAGAGAGTTTACATTGCAATCTCGGTGGGACCGATCGCTCATCTCGGTAAGACCGAAACGTTACGAAGGGAAACAGAGAGATTACAATCCCATCTCGGTGAGACCGAGATCCCTATCGGTGAGACCGATTTGCCTAGGGTTTGTGGCAGTGGCTATGACATTTGAAACTCGGTGGCGCCGGATAGAAAGAATCGGTGGGGCCGAGTTTGACTTTTGGTTTAGGTCATATGTGGATGTGGGAAGGTAGTTGAGGGTTTTGGAGCATATCACTAAGCACTTTGAGCAAGCAAGCCATTAAGCAACACCTCATCCCTCCTTGATAGTATTGGCTTTTCCTATAGACTCAATGTGATCTTGGATCACTAAAATAGAAAATGTAGAGTCTTGATCTTGAAGCTTGAGCCAATCCTTTGTCCTTAGCATCTTGAAGGGTTCCACATCCTCTAGTCCATGCCACTCCATTGTTGAACTTATCTGAAACATACTAGGTAAAAGTGTTAGTCCAACAAGAGATATGTTGACATTAATTACCAAAACCACCCAGGGAGCACTTGTGCTTTCAATCTCCCCCTTTTTGGTAATTGATGACAACATACATCAAAGCTTTAGATAAAGATATAGAGAATAGCAAGTAAAGCTTTGGAAAGACATGTAACATGCATAGGCTCCCCCTACATGTATGCAATCATGTGAATATTGAATATAGGAGCATGTGAATGCGTAAACATGACAGAGTAAGCAATGTGTTACATGTATCTTGGCTATATGCATCAGAGCAAATGATGTGAATGTGAGAAATGTACCTTCATGCTCATGAGTCCTTCTTGCAAACAGTATGTACATCAGCAAGAACTTCTCATTCACATGACTGTGATGCATATACTTACCTTGTGGTCTTGAGTTGGCTTAGGATGGGATGAACCTGCGCAAACAAGGTTAAATAACACAGATACACCTACTGACCAGAGCAAGCAAGAGAAACCACAAGAGAACCAAGACTGGGATGACATGTAGAGTGAGTACTAAGTACCACATTGGATATAGACATGTCCCCAAAGGTAAAGATATGCAATAAAATCAGAGATTTCCTTCCCTTAGATGTCTTGCTCCCCCTGAATCTGCATGGGATATTGGGAGAAGATAGGGAACAGAAAATCAGAGCAACAAAAAAGAAACAACAGAGCTTGAGCTAAAGCAAGCAACCAAACATGTCTTTCCCCTCTTAAAGACATGTGACATCTCTCCTCTTGAACACCAAGCATCTGGGGTCTTTGATGATATTACTTTCTCCTAGTTGAGAAACTCTCTCCCCCTGAGTATTCTCTCTTTCTCCCCCTATAGGAAGGATTAAGCTTTGATGTGATCTCTCTCTCCCCCTTTGACATCAATTTCCAAGAAGGGCTCTTCTGGACATGTGATACAAATGGGTTGGTCCTCGAGTCACAGAGCAAAGCAGCATGTCTAATATGATGCTGGTAGAGGACAAGAATCATTGAGTGGAGCTGGAGCAAACAGAAATCAGGAATAAGTGGCAAGTTGGTTTTCCTGTGATGGAATCGGTGACTCCGAGTTGTGTGCTTCGGTTGCACCGAAAGATTTCGGTTGGGCCGAAGAGAACAAACCGGTGTGACCGAGTTCATTAGAGTGAAACCACTTGTCACCTCAGCTCACTAGACAAGTAAGATCTCACAAGGATATGCAAGGAATTTACTGAAAGATTTGCAATGAATTGGATGCAGAAAATGCAGAACAAAAAGGAAAGAAAAGAAACTAAAAGTTCTAGATGAAGTTTTTTTTGAAAGGGGAAACAAATATGCAAATGCAAAAGCACAGAGAACACTAGAGAACTTCATCTAGAAATGGTCGGTGACAAAGTCACCTATGTTAGAGTATATTGACTTAGGAGTCAAGTGAGAGCACTTGATCATAGGTCATACTCATCGTTTAAGCTCAAAATGGGGTTACCATTTTTCGTTTAAGCATCTTGATGTATTCACATCTTGTTGAGTTGCTTTGACTCATGTCTTGAAGTAAAGCTTCTCTAAGATGGAATAACATACCTTGGGTGTGGTGGTTCTTGCTCATGTAGTTGAACTTGTGTGGGTGCTCAAGGTTGATGTAGTTCATCAAGAGTTGGGAGCACCACTTGGAGTTTGAGTTCATCTACCTACATGGGTTAGCTTTGCAAGGAAGAGCACTTGTGTATCCAAAATGACAATCATGAGACTCAACATAGAATTTGCCAAAGGATATGTTTGAATGGTTTCGTGCTTCCTTGTCTTCAACCACCATTGTGTAGAGACTTGGTGATGTAGAGATTGCTCAAGATGTGAGTGAGTTGCAATCTCATAGATTTAGATTCAACCAAGTACCTACACGGGTTAGATAACATGCAAGGTACAAATATATCCAAGACATATGAATAGCATCATAAGAGAAATATCGAGGATTAGTCATAGGCTCATGCCCCGCATGTATCAAATGGAGTTCCTACTCCAAGTTTGAAGCATCAATGATGTTCAATTCACCTCTCAACCTGCAAAACACTTTCTCATCAAGTGGTTTAGTGAATATATCCGCCAATTGCTTATCGGTGCGAACATGCTTAAGGTTAATGTCCCCTTTTGCAACATGATCTCGAATGAAATGATGACGAACTTCAATATGCTTAGTTCGAGAATGTTGCACGGGATTGTGAGCAATCTTAATAGCACTTTCATTGTCACATAGCAATGGAACATGTTTCACATATATCCCATAATCTTTAAGAGTTTGGGTCATCCAAAGTAATTGAGCACAACATGAACCAGCGGCAATGTATTCCGCTTCGGCGGTGGATAAGGATACCGAGTTTTGTTTCTTGGAAGACCAAGACACAAGAGATCTACCAAGGAATTGACAAGTACCCGAAGTGGATTTTCTATCAACCTTGTCTCCGGCATAGTCCGAATCGGAGTAGCCAACAAGATCAAAAGAGGACCTCTTAGGATACCAAATGCCAAAATTTGGTGTATGATTAGTATCTCACTATCCTTTTCACAGCCTTAAGATGACACTCTTTAGGAGCAGCTTGATATCGTGCACAGCACACACTTAGCATAATATCGGGACGAGAGGCACATAAGATAAACAATGAACCAATCATAGAGCGATAAACCTTTTGATCAACCGGTTCACCATCTTTGGTCAAATCAAGATGTCCACTAGTAGGCATGGGTGTAGTCATACCTTTGCATTCTTGCATATTGAACTTCTTGAATAAGTCCTTGGTGTACTTCATTTGAGAGACAAAGGTACCTTCCTTAGTTTGCTTGATTTGCAAACAGAAAGAATTTGAGTCTCATCACATCTCATCTAGACATTAGCTTTCCAAACTTCTCACTAAAATGAGGGTTAGTTGAACCAAATATGATATCATCAACATAAATTTGGCACACAAATAGTTCTCCATTAACCCTTAGTAAAAATAGTAGAATCAATTTTACCAATTTCTAAGCCTTTTTCAATAAGGAACTTGGTCAAGCATTTATACCATGCTCTAGGAGCTTGTTTAAGACCATAAAGGGCTTTGTGAAGTTTGTAAACATGATTAGGTTTCTTAGGATTGACGAAGCCGGGAGGTTGCTTAACATAAACTTCTTACTCAATTTTGCCATTTAGAAAAGCACTTTTAATGTCCATTTGTACAAGGTGATATCATGGTGATTAGCATAAGCAAGTAAGATGCGAATGGACTCAAGTCTAGCAACAGGGAGCATATGTCTCACCATAGTCCATACCTTCAACTTGTGTTGTAGCCTTGGGCGACAAGACATGCTTTGTTGCGAACCACTTTTCCATCTTCATCTTGCTTGTTGTGAAACACCCATTTGGTACCAATGATGTTGTGGTTGTTGTTGGGCTTCTCGACCAATGTCCACACTTGATTTCTCTCAAAGTTGTGTAGCTCTTCATGCATAGCGTTTATCCAGTCCGGATCCTCCAATGCTTCTTCAACCTTCATAGGTTCAATGCTAGAGATGAATGAGTAATGTTCACAAAAGTTAGCTAAACGAGTTTTAGAGCGATGATTCTCCCGTTTGGATATCATTAGTAGATTTGCTCGCGAGATGATCCTTAGCAATTCTTGCTCGAACTCGTGAAAGCTCTTTTATCTTGGGTCGGGGTGGAACATCCTCTTCATCTTGTGCTCTTTCTTGGCCTTGCATTCAGTTGACGTTGCCGTTCTCTTGTCGTGGTGGAGAAGGAGGTTGTTGGTGTTCATCTTGTTGCGCTTCCTCGTTTTCTTCATCTTGGCATGTCCCACTTGTGGATGCTTCCGTATCAACTCTTGGTTCACCTTGTCGATGAGGTAGAAGCTTCCACTTGGGACGGAAGGTACTCTCCTTCACTTCCGTTGGCGAAATCTTGCCAATGGACAAGTCTTGAATTGCTTCCAAAGGGTCTTTGTCTCCTGCATCAATTGGCAATTGCTCTACTTGCGAGCCGTTAGATTCATCAAATTTCACATCTACCGTCTCTTCAACCTTTCGGGTGAAATTTTTGTAGACACGGTAAGTGTGAGAGTTTGAGCCATTAAACAAGTAGGAAACCTTCATGAGATTTAGGAGCAAATTTAATGACGATGCTTATCAAGAATGTAGCACTTTGAGCGTCGAATACTGAAAGTATCCAATTTGGGGTTTGTTACCGGTGAGGAGCTCGTATGCCGTCTTGCCGAGTAGCTTGTGAAGATACAAGCGATTTGTTGGCATGACAAGCTGTCTCAACCGCTTCCGCCCAAAAGTGCTTTGGCGTTTTGTACTCATCAAGCATCGTTCTTGCCATCTCGATAAGAGTCCGGTTCTTCCTCTCAACAACTCCATTTTGTTGAGGTGTGTACGTAGCCGAGAACTCGTGTGAAATCCCTTCTTCGTCAAGAAAGGTGTCCACATTTGCGTTCTTGAACTCCGTTCCATTGTCTCTTTGAACCTTCTTGATCCTCACATCAAACTGATTTTGGGCCTTCCTAGCGATGTTTTTGAAGATCTTTTGGACCTGCGATTTGTCATCAAGAAAGAACACCCACGTAAATCCTGAAAAATCATCAACTATGACTAGACCAAATGAGTTACCACCGAGACTCTTGTAGGCATTTGGACCAAAGAGATCCATGTGAAGTAGCTCGAGTGGTCTTCTTGTGGTCATGATGTTCTTTGCGTGGTGACTTCCTCCAACTTGTTTCCCTGCTTGACAAGCACTACAAAGTCTATCCTTGTCAAATATGACATCTTTTATTCCAAGGATATGATCACCTTTAATAAGCTTATCAAGATTTCGCATACCAGCAGGACCTAGTCTTCTATGCCACAACCAGCCTTTAGAAGATTTGGTAATTAAGCAAGTTCTAGGTTGAGCCTTTTTAGTGAAATCAACAATGTAAAGATCTCCTCTACGTATACCGGTAAAGACCATTTTATGATTGTCTCTACGAAACACTTGGCAATCTACTTCAGTGAATAAGACATTGAACCCGAAATCCGCAAGTCTAGAAACTGAAAGTAAATTGTATCCAAGGGATTCAATGAGCATGACATTTTGTATGGAGCTATCATGTGAGATGGCCACCTTACCAAGGCCAACCACCTTACCCTTTGAATTATCACCAAAAGTGACATATTTTCGAGGGCCGTCGTTTCAGCAAGCTCACGGAACATGTCTTTATCTCCGGTCATATGATCAGTACATCCACTATCAAGGACCCATTCCTTTCCTCCAGCCATGTAGCCGCGAAGATTTGCCATAAGACCAAAGTGTCTCATCGCATCATCGAGATCATAGTCACTATCATCATCATCATCATCTCATCCTCATCCGAGTATTCATGTTCAACATCATCTTGTGATTGATCAATTCCTAGAGAGGGCAATTCATTAGATAAATGATCATTTCTATAGTTATCTTTATGAATTCTAATAGCTCTGGAAATGATATTGCTAATGATTCCAACATCTCCTTTGGCACTCGTAAGATTAGTAAGCTCAAATAAGCAGTCACCAAATTTGGGATCATTGGAACTCATCTTAATCAAAGCAATAGACTTATGGAGGATTTCATCTAGATCTTTCAAGGAGTAATTAGGAAAGAGTTCCTCAAGAAATTTCCATATGGTGTAGGCACACTTAAGAGTCAGGCAAACATCCAATCAAGTTTCTAGGCAAGCCTCTAGTGATAAGATTAACAGTTCTAAGATTGCGAATCATGTCAATTGATTCATCAAGGGTAGGATGCATGGGATCAACATGAGGTGCACAAGGGCTAGCAATATACTTGTTCAAGTGATATTCATTGAAAATCTCAAGCATTTCATTTTTCCACTCATGAAAATACTCTCCATCAAGAATAGGCACTCTATGTCTAAGACTCCCCAAAGTAGACACATCCATCTTCCTCCAATGGTGTTTAAACCAAGGCAATGGAGACCAAAGCTCTGATACCAATTGAAAGGATCGAGAAGAGGTGTCTAGAGGGGGGTGATTAGACACTAAGTGCCAAAAGTTGCAGTTTTTAATATTCTTAAGTTTAAGTGGAGTTTAAGCACAAGTTTAACAAACACAATACATATCAAGCAAGCATGCAATGAGTATATGAGCAGCGGAAAGTAAAGCATGCAACTTGCAAGAATGTAAAGGGAAGGGTTTGGAGAATTCAAACGCAATTGGAGACACAGATGTTTTTTCGTGGTTCCGATAGGTGGTGCTATCGTACATCCACGTTGATGGAGACTTCAACCCATGGAGGGTAACGGTTGCGCAAGTCCATGGAGGGCTCCACCCATGAAGGGTCCACGACGAAGCAACCTTGTCTATCCCATCATGGCCATCGCCCACGAAGGACTTGCCTCACTAGCGGTAGATCTTCACGAAGTAGGCGATCTCCTTGCCCTTACAAACTCCTTGGTTCAACTCCACAATCTTTGTCGGAGCTCCCAAGTGACACCTAGCCAATCTAGGAGACACCACTCTCCAAGAAGTAACAAATGGTGTGTTGATGATGAACTCCTTGCTCTTGTGCTTCAAATGATAGTCTCCCCAACACTCAACTCTCTCTCACAGGATTTGGATTTGGTGAAAAGAAGATTTGAGTGGAAAGCAACTTGGGGAAGGCTAGAGATCAAGATTCATATGGTTGGAATGGAATATCTTGACCTCAACACAAGTGTAGGTGGTTCTCTCTCAGAAAATGTGTATTGGAAGTGTAGGTATGTTCTGATGGCTTCTCCCACGAATGAAGAGTGGGTGGAGGGGTATATATAGCCTCCACACAAAATCTAACCGTTACACACAATTTGCCAAACTCGGTGGGACCGAATGGTTAAACTCGGTCGGACCGATTCAGCAAACCTAGTGACCGTTAGGATTTTCGGTGGGACTGAGATGCAACTCGGTAGGACCGATATGGTTAGGGTTAGGGCATAACGTAATCTCGGTGTGACCGATTACACAAACTCGGTGGGACCGATTTTGGTAATAAGCTAACCAGAGAGTTGGTCAGGTAAACTCGGTGGGACCGATTCGCTCATCTCGGTGAGACCGAAATGTTACAAAAGGGAAACAGAGAGTTTACATTGCAATCTCGGTGGGACCGATCGCTCATCTCGGTAAGACCGAAACGTTACGAAGGGAAACAGAGAGATTACAATCCCATCTCGGTGAGACCGAGATCCCTATCGGTGAGACCGATTTGCCTAGGGTTTGTGGCAGTGGCTATGACATTTGAAACTCGGTGGCGCCGGATAGAAAGAATCGGTGGGGCCGAGTTTGACTTTTGGTTTAGGTCATATGTGGATGTGGGAAGGTAGTTGAGGGTTTTGGAGCATATCACTAAGCACTTTGAGCAAGCAAGCCATTAAGCAACACCTCATCCCCTCTTGATAGTATTGGCTTTTCCTATAGACTCAATGTGATCTTGGATCACTAAAATAGAAAATGTAGAGTCTTGATCTTGAAGCTTGAGCCAATCCTTTGTCCTTAGCATCTTGAAGGGGTTCCACATTTGGCAGTGGCTAATAATGACAAGTGAAACTCGGTGGCGCCGGATAGGAAGAATCGGTAGGACCGAGTTTGGCTTAGGGTTTAGGTCATATGTGGATATGGGAAAGTAGTTGAGGGTTTTGGAGCATATCACTAAGCACATGAAGCAAGAGGCTCATTAAGCAACACCTCATCCCTCCTTGATAGTATTGGCTTTTCCTATGGACTCAATGTGATCTTGGATCACTAAAATGTAAAAGTGAAGAGTCTTGAGCTTGAAGCTTTAGCCAATCCCTTGTCCTTAGCATCTTGAAGGAGTTCCCACAACCTTTATCCCTTGTCCTTAGCATCTTGAAGGAGTTCCCACAACCTTTAGTCCATGCCACTCCATTGTTGAACTTATCTGAAACATGCTAGATAGAAGTGTTAGTCCAACAAGAGATATGTTGTCATCAATTATCAAAACCACCTAGGGAGCACTTGTGCTTTCAACATGCCATAACTTTCTCATCGTAGCTCCGATTCGTGTGTGTAGCATATCAAGATGTTCACCTCGATGAGTACATCATTTCATCTCATTGCATCATTTTCATTTGACCTCATCTTGATGCCCGAAATGCTGTTGGAAGAGGGCTATGTGGTGATAGTTTTAGATCTGTTTCAGCAAATACACTTTTGTCATTTTTGCCATGATTAATGTGTGCATGCTATGATCCTGAGCTCTACATGTGTTTTTAAGAATGCCATGTTATCTTTACAGGGGTGTATGCCATGTATTTTTGTGATCTTTGTGGTGACTAGCACAAGCATGCAAAGTAGCTTACTCAATCATGCTGATTTCAGGGACTTAGAATTTCACTGTCCTTGCCCTGTCATTATTTTTATACCATATTTAAGGATAGTGAAATTCTAAGTCCCTGAAATCAGCATCATTGAGTAAGCTACTTTGCATGCCTCTTTTGAGCATGATCAGTGACAGTGAAATTCAATGTGATCTTTGTTTCCTAGTGATCCGTGCCTCTTTTGAGCATGATCAGTAAGGATGTTTTGTAGATAATGTTGTGCTATATCCATCCATGTCTTTGTTTTCAATTATGGAGAACCCTAGCTTGAGTCAATCGAGCTCTACTTTTGCTATAAAATGTTCCTGGCAGATTGTTAACATGTTTAGTGATTTTGCCGAGCTTGTTGTAGTTGATCCGTGCATGCTATGTTGTTGTTCTTGCCATGTCTAGCTTCTATGCCATGTCTATTTGCTGGGTGTATGCTTAGTTTGTCATGTAATGCCTCGTAGTGAGTGCATCGAGTTCGTAAACATGCCTACTTGTTAATCTGTTTTGCATGCTCCAGTTTTTCACTAAGTGTGAATCTGTTTATGTTTTTGCTATGTTCACAGGCTTGCAATTGTATTTTCTGGTCCCTTTTGGCTCATGGTCACTAAGGGACTTTTGTTATATGCTTTGAGTAGCTTCATGCCATGCTTTGCTTTGCCATGATATGTTCCTGTAGCATGTAGTTATCGTGCTCTAAACATTGCTTCCTGATGATAAATTCCTGACTTGTTATTTTCACAAAGTCTGTAACCAGTAATCTTTTGCACTTTTGCCATGCTTGTTTGAACCTGTTAATGAGTGAATTAGCCATAGCTCAGTGTTCATCTTTTGTCAAGCATCATGAGTGTATCCCTGCCATGTATTTTTTTTGTTATGTTTGAGTGCTGTAGCATATTTGTCTTGATGCATTTAGTTGGTCACCTGCTGATTATCGTAGACCGGTGCCATATTTGTTTTGCTTGCCATTTCCAAACTGTGCATCTGATTCTGGTGATCTTTATATCGATTTCGACCGAAATCATCTCACCTTTCCAGTGGCACTCTTGGATTTCCAAGTTGAGGCCAGGTTCAGTCATTCCTTTCCAAATCATCCATATGCATCACATATCGCATCCCGCATATCATACCATGTTTGCATCATGTTGCTTGAGCATTGCACGTGGTTGATTGTGTCCCTTTTTGTTTGTTGTTCTTGCTTGGGTAGAGCCGGGAGACGAGTACGTGAACGAGGATCCTATTGAGTACGCTTACGAGGATCAAGGCAACTCTGAGAACTTTGCAGGCAAGATGACCATACCCTCGAAATCACTTCTATCTTTGCTTGCTAGATGCTCGCTCTTTTGCTATGCCTATGATACAATACCTACCACTTGCTTATCATGCCTCCCAAATTGCCATGTCAAACCTCTAACCCACCTTGTCCTAGCAAACCATTGTTTGGCTATGTTACCACTTTGCTCAGCCCCTCTTATAGCGTTGCTAGATGCAGGTGAAGATTGGAGATTGTTCCTTGTTGGAACATGTTTATTTTGGGGATATCATAATATTATCTTATTTATCTTAATGCACCTATATACTTGGTAAAGGGTGGAAGGCTCGGCCTTATGCCTAGTCTTTTGTTCCACTCTTGCCGCCCTAGTTTCCGTCATATCGGTGTTATGTTCCCAGATTTTGCGTTCTTACACGGTTGGGTTATAATGGGAACCCCTTGACAGTTCGCCTTGAATAAACTCCTCCAGCAATGCCCAACCTTGGTTTTTACCATTTGCCACCTAGCCTCTTTTTCCCTTGGGTTTCCGGAGCCCAAGGGTCATCTTTATTAAACCCCCCTGGGCCAGTGCTCCTTTGAGTGTTGGTCCGACTGAGCTGCCTGCGGGGCCACCTCGGGGAAACTTGAGGGTTGGTTTTACTCGTAGCTAGTCTCATTTGAGTGTGCCCTGAGAATGAGATATGTGCAGCTCCTATCGGGATTTTTCGGCGCATTCGGGCGGTGTTGTTGGACTTGTTTTACCATTGTCAAGGATGTCTTGTAACCGGGATGCCGAGTCTGATCGGATTGTCTTGGGAGAAGGAATATCCTTCGTTGACCGTGAGAGCTTGTGATGGGCTAAGTTGGGACTCCCCTGCAGGGATTTGAACTTTTGAAAGTCGTGCCCGCGGTTATGGGAAGATGGGAATTTGTTAATGTCCGGTTGTAGATAACTTGAAACTTAAATGCATCAACCGCGTGTGTAACCGTGATGGTCTCTTCTCGGTGGAGTCCGGGAAGTGAACACGGTGTTGGAGTAATGTTTGACATAGGTTGTTCTAGGATCACTTCTTGATCATAGTTGTTCGACCATGCTTTTGCCTCCTCTTCTCGCTCTCATTTGCGTATGTTAGCCACCATATATGCTAGTCGCTTGCTGCAGCTCCACATCATACCTTTACCTTACCTATAAGCTTAAATAGTCTTGATCGCGAGGGTGTGAGATTGCTGAGTCCCTGTGACTCATAGATTACTTCCAAAACTGATGCAGGGACCGATGATGCCGCTCCAGATGATATGACGGAGCTCAAGTTGGAGTTCGATGAAGACTCTCGTCGTTACTACGTGTCTTTCCCAGATGATCAGTAGTGGTGCCTAGTTGGGGCGATCGGGGACTTTGTCGCATTTGGGGGTTGATCTTTATTTTGGTTCCGTAGTCGGACCTTGTGTTTATTGGATGAATGTAATGACTTATTTATGTATTTGTGTGACGTGGCGAGTGTAAGCCAACTATGTACCTTTCCCCTTTATTTATTTACATGGGTTGTTGTGAAGATTACCTCACTTGCGACATTGCTTTCAATGCGGTTATGCCTCTGAGTCGTGCTTCGACATGTGGGAGATATAGCCGCATCGAGGGCGTTACAATAATATATACCGATGTATGCAATCCGATGAGTGTTGAGGCTCGTGGCGGGTATCATTATTTTCTAAACTTCACAGTTGATTTGAGTAGATATAGGTATATCTACTTAATGAAACACAAGTCTGAATCATTTTGAAAAGTTCAAAGAATTTCAGAGTGAAGTGGATGATCATCGTAACAAGAAAAAAAATCTATAATCTGATCGCAGAGGCGAATATTTGAGTTACGAGTTTCGGCCTTCATTTAAAACAATGTGGAATAGTTTCACAACTCACACCACCTGGAACACCACATCGTAATGGTGTGTACGAACATCATAATTGTACTTTATTAGATATGGTGGGATCTATGATGTCTCTTACCGATTTACCACTATTTTTTTGGGGGCTATGCATTAGAGACATCTGCATTAACGTTAAATAGGGCACCATCTAATTCCGTTGAGACGACAGCATATGAACTATGGTTTGGCAAGAAACCAAAGCTGTCGTTTCTTAAAGTTTGGGGTTGCGATGCTTATGTGAAAAAGTTTCAAACTTATAAGCTCGAACCCAAATCAGAAAAGTGCGTCTTCATAGGATACCCAAAAGAAACTATTGGGTACACCTTCTATCACAGATCCAAAGGCAAGATATTTGTTGCTAAGAATGGATCCTTTCTAGAGAAGGAGTTTCTCTCGAAAGAAGTAAGTGGGAGCAAAGTAGAACTTGATGAGGTAATTCAACCATCTCCTGAATTGGAAAATAGTTCATCACAAAAATCTATTCCATTGATTCCTACACCAATTAGTGAGGAAGCTAATGATGATTATCATGAAACTTCAGATCAAGTTACTACTGAACCTCGTAGGTCAACCTGAGTACGGTCTGCACCAGAGTGGTATGGTAATCCTGTTCTGGAAGTCATGTTACTAGACCATGACAAACCTACGAACTATGAGGAAGCGATGATCAGCCCAGATTCCGCGAAATGGCTTGAGGCCATGAAATCTAAGTTGGGATCCATGTATGAGAACAAAGTATGGACTTTGATTGACATGCCCGTTGATCGGTGAGCCATTGAGACTAAATGGATCTTCAAGAGGAAGACGGACGCTGATACTAGTGTTACTATCTACAAAGTTTGAAGTGTCGCAAAAGGTTTTCGACAAGTTCAAGGTGTTGACTACGATGAGATTTTCTCACTCGTATCGATGCTTAAAGTCTGTCTGAATCATGTTAGCAATTGCCGCATTTTATGAAATCTAGCAAATGGATGTCAAAACTATATTTCTTAATGGATTTATTAAAGAAGAGTTGTATATGATGCAACAAGAAGGTTTTATCAATCCTAAAGGTGCTAACGAAGAGTGCAAGCTCCAGCGATCCATCTATGGACTGGTGCAAGCATCTCAGAGTTGGAATATACGCTTTGATGAGTTGATCAAAGCATATAGATTTATACAGACTTGCGGTGAAGCCTATATTTACAAGAAAGTGAGTGGGAGCACTACAACCTTTCTGATAGGTATATGTGAATGAAATATTATTGATCGGAAATGATGTAGAATTTTCTGGAAAACATAAAGGAGTGTTTGAAAGGAGTTTTTCAAAGAAAGACCTCGGTGAAGCTACTTACATATTGGGCATCAAGATCTATAAAGATAGATCAAGACACTTTATAAGACTTTCGATGAGTACATACCTTGATAAGATTTTGAAGGAGTTCAAAATGGATCAGTCAAAGGAGTTCTTGCCTGAGTTGTAAGATATGAAGTTGAGTAAGACTCAAAACCCAACCACGGCAGAAGATAGAGAGAGAATGAAAGTCATTCCCTATGCCTCAGCCATAGGTTCTATAAAGTATGCCATGATCTATACCAGACCTATTGTGTACCTTGCCATGAGTTTGGCAAAGGGGTACAATAGTGATCCAGGAGTAGATCACTGGACAACGGTCAAAATTATCCTTAGAGGACTAAGGAAATATTTCTCGATTATGGAGGTGATAAAGAGTTCATCATAAAGAGTTACGTCGATGCAAGCTTTAACACTGATCTGAATGACTCTGAGTCTCAATCTGGATACATATTAAAAGTGGGAGCAATTAGCTAGAGTAGCTCCATGCAGAGCATTGTAGACATAGAAATTTGCAAAATACATAAGGATCTGAATGTGGCAGACCCATTGACTGAACTTTTCTCACAAGCAAAACATGATCACACATTACTACTCTTTGGGTGTTAATCTCATGGCGATGTGAACTAGATTATTGACTCTAGTAAACCCTTAGGGTGTTGGTCACATGGCGATGTGAACTATTGGTGTTAAATCACATGGTTATGTGAACTAGATTATTGACTCTAGTGCAAGTGGGAGACTGAAGGAAATATGCCCTAGAGGCAATAATAAAGTTTTTATTTATATTTCCTTATATCATGATAAATGTTTATTATTCATGCTAGAATTGTATTAACCGGAAACTTAGTACATGTGTGAATACATAGACAAACAGAGTGTCCCTAGTATGCCTCTACTTGACTAGCTCGTTAATCAAAGATGGTTAAGTTTCCTGACCATACACATGTGTTGTCATTTGATGAACATGATCACATCATTGGAGAATGATGTGATGGACAAGACCCATCCGTTAGCTTAGCATAATGACCGTTTAGTTTTATTGCTATTGCTTTCTTCATGACTTGTACATGTTCCTCTGACTATGAGATTATGCAACTCCCGAATACCGGAGGAACACTTTGTGTGCTATCAAATGTCACAACGTAACTGGGTGATTATAAAGATGCTCTATAGGTGTCTCCGATGGTGTTTGTTGAGTTGGCATAGATCAAGATTAGGATTTGTCACTCCGAGTATCAGAGAGGTATCTCTGGTCCCTCTCGGTAATGCACATCACTATAAGCCTTGCAAGCAATGTAACTAATGAGTTAGTTACGGGATGATACATTACGGAACGAGTAAAGAGACTTACCGGTAACGAGATTGAACTAGGTATGATGGTACCAATGATCGAATCTTGGGCAAGTAACATACCGATGACAAAGGGAATAATGTATGTTGTTATTCGGTTGGATCGATAAAGATCTTCGTAGAATACCAATATGAGCATCTAGGTTCCGCTATTGGTTATTGACTGGAGATGTGTCTCGGTCATGTCTACATAGTTCTTGTACCCATAGGGTCCGCACGTTTAACTTCGATGACGATTTGTATTATGAGTTATGTGTTTTGTTGACGGAAGTTTGTTTAGAGTCCCGGATGAGATCACAGACACGATGATGAGTCTCAAAATGGTCGAGAGGTAGAGATTGATATATTGGAAGGTTATATACGGACACAGGAATGGTTTCGAGGAAGATTGGGGATTTTTCGGAGTATCGGGAGGTTGCCGGAACCCCCCGGGAAAGTTAATGGACCTAATGGGCCATAGTGGAGGAGAGGAGGCAGGCCACGAGAGGAGGCGTGCTCCCCCATTGCCCCAATCCGAATTGGACAAGGGGAGGGGTGCTCCCCCCTCTTTCCTTCTCCCTCTCTTTCCCTTCCCGTCCCCCCTCTCTGTTCGAAGGAAAGGGAGGCCGAATCCTACTAGGTTTGGAGTCCTAGTAGGACTCCCCCCCTTGGCGCACCTCCCCCTCCTTTATATATATTGGTAGAGGGCACCCCAAAGGAAAACATCAATTGTCTTAGCTGTGTGTGGTTCCCCCTCCACAGTTTATCACCTCGGTCATATTGTCGTAGTGCTTAGGCGAAGCCCTGTGCGGATCACATCATCAACATCGTCACCACACCGTTGTGCTGACGAAACTCTCCCTCGACCCTCTACTAGACAAAGAGCTCAAGGGACGTCATCGTGCTGAATGTGTGCTGAACACGGAGGTGCCATATGTTCGGTACTTGGATCGATTGGATCGTGAAGACGTTCGACTACATCGACCGCGTTACGAAATGCTTCCGCTTTCGGTCTACGAGGGTACGTGTACACACTCTCCCCTCTCGTTGCTATGCATTTCCTAGATAGATCTTGCGTGTTCATATGTTTTTTTAATTACTATGTTCCCCAACAGATAACCCACCGAATAAGTCTAGGTTTAGCATCTTTCTTTTCCATAAGATATTTTATAGCAGCATGATCTGTGTGGACAATCACTTTAGAATCAACAATATAAGATCTGAATTTATCACGAGCAAATACAACTGCTAAAAATTCTTTTTCAGTAGTGGCATAATTTCTTTGGGCACTGTCTAGAATTTTACTAGCATAATGGATAACATTTAATTTCTTATCAACTCTTTGTCCTAGAACAACACCAACAACACAATCAATAGCATCACGCATAATTTCAAAATGCAAGTTCCAATCAGGTGGTTGAACAATAGGTGCAAAAGTTAAGGCTTTCTTAAGTGTTTTAAAGGCTTCTACACAATCATCATCAAAAACAAATGGAACATCCTTTTGTAAAAGTGTAAGAGGCCTAGAAATTTTAATGAAATCTTTAATAAACCTCCTATAGAAACAAACATGACCAAGGAAACTACAAATACCTTTAATATCTTTAGGACATGGCATTTTCTCAATTGCATCAACTTTAGCTTTATACACCTCAATACCTCGTTCAGAAATTTTATGTCCCAAAACAATACCTTCATTAACCATAAAGTGTCACCTCTCCCAATTCAAGGTTGCTCATACCTAGTTATTTGAGTTTATGACCAGATCTATGTTTTCATCCATGAAAGTTATTTGAGACTTTTGATCTCTTATATGCATGATATCCATATTTCTTCTTCAAATCTTTGGTTTAGTTAGGCCGACTAGATTGATTTTTCTTGCCATGGGAAGAGGTGCTTTATGATGGGTTCGATCTTACGGTGCTCGATCCCAGTGACAGAAGGGGAAACAACACGTATGTATCGTTTCTATTAAGGATAACAAGATGGAGTCTATTCCTATATGAGTAGATCTTGTCTACATCATGTCATCGTTCTTATTGCATTACTTCATTTCTCCATGAACTTAATACACTAGATGCATGCTGGATACCAGTCGATGCGTGGAGTAATAGTAGTAGATGCAGGCAGGAGTCGGTCCACTAATCTTGGACGTGATGCCCATATAATGATCATTGCCTGGATATCGTCATAATCATTTGAAGTTCTATCAATTGCCCAACAATAATTTGTTTACCCACCGTATGCTATTTTTCTCGAGAGAAGCCACTAGTGAAATCTACGGCCCCCGGGTCTCTTCTTTATCATATTTGCCTTCGAGATCTATTTTTATTTACTTTTGTTTTCAGATCTATTAATCCAAAAACCAAAAAATACCTTTCTGCAATATTTATTTATTTATTTTATCTCGTGTTCCCGCGAGATCAATTTATCCAATCTACTACAAATTTACCAATCTTTTACCCGAGAGGGATTGACAAAATGACAACCACTCTTTTACGTCTGGTTGCAAGTATTTGTTCTTTGTGTGCAGGTGCCATTCACGTAGTGTTGCGTGGTTCTCCTACTGGTTTGATAACCTTGGTCTCATCACTGAGGAAAATACCTATAGTAGCTATGCTACATCATCCCTTCCTCTTTGGGGAAATACCGACGTAGTTCTAGCCGCATCAAGAGGTCGTTGTTCAAAGAATTTTTTATCTATTTCATTTCATTTCTTTCATGCATATGCATACGTTTTTGTGGTCTGGCAAATATTGTTCTAGTGGACCAGTAGGAGGCACAACAATAGAAGTAAGACCAATTATTTCATCCTTACTAGGTAATTCTTTATTATGAGGTTGTCTATTAAACTTGGAGAAATTAAATTCATGAGACTCATCACCAAAGCTAATACTGACAGTTTGTTTATGAAAATCTATAGTAGCATTGACAGTGTTCAAGAAAGGTCTACCAAAGATAATCGGACAAAAGTCATCTTGTGGGGAACCAAGAGCAAGAAAATCAGTAGTATACTTTATTTTCCCACACAAGACTTCAACATCTCTAACAATCCCAAGTGGTGTGATGGTTTCTCTATTAGCAAGTTTAATAGTAACATGTATGTCTTCTATTTCAGCGGGTGCTATATCATTCATAATTTCTTGGTATAAGGTAAAAGGAATAGCACTCACGCTAGCACCTAAGTCACATAAACCATGATAACAGCGATCTCCTATTTTGACCGAAACAACAGGCATGCCAACAACAGGTCCATGTTTATCTTTCTCATCGGGTTTAGCAATTGCAGCAGCTTCATGAGAAAAGTAAATAACATGCCCATCTACATTTTCTATCAAGATATCTTTAATAATAGCAACACTAGGTTCTACTTTGATTTGTCCAGCAGGTTTAGGTGCTCTAATATTACTTTTATTGACCATAGTTGAAAACTTAGCATGTTCTTTTCACTACAAAAAAATACATTTCCGTGATGATACGTGTTTGTCACAGTAGGTCGTGTTTCCTGTCATGCATGTACATCCATGACAAATTTATGACAAAATCAAGATAGTCATACCCGTGCTATCGTAGAAGTGTTCCATGACATTACCAAAATTATCATCACGGAAGTGTCCACTTCCATGACGATAAATCGCGCATCATGGAAGTGCTTTCGTCAAGGGTGACCGACACGTGGCATCCACCATAATGGGACGCCGTTAAGATATCAGGTCCGGTTTTGGATCCGATAACCCGCTAACAACCCGGACCAATGAGGATTTTCCACGTGTAAAATTCTCATTTGCCGGAGGAAACACATGTTGGCTCACTGTTGGGACAGATGTCATCCATTCATTGGACAGGGGGCGCCTATGATACGTCGACACATGGCACGGCCCAATAGAGGCCCATTCCGGTGAAAAGGCCGGCCCGTTTGAATTGGTCAAAAGGTAACAGGCTGGCCCACGGAAAGCCTGTTAACGGCTTGTTCGTATATAGCCCATTTACGGCCCGCTAACTCACGACCCATTACGGCCTATCCGAATTAAGCCCACTAGCTTCATCTGGGCCTTCCAATATGATTCTAGCCCGTTGTAACTTCCGGCCCATGTATGGCCCATCATGTCTTTCTGCCCGTACGAGACCATTAGTAACTCTTGGCCCATTAACGGCCTGTGGTGAATCTGGCCCGCAATGAACAATGTACCCCTTTATACCCATTAACGTCCCATTATTTCATTGGGCCGTTTCCAACCTGTGTTATCTTTCGGCCTTCTCAAGGACCATTTATTCTTGGGCTCATTTCCAGCATTCGGTTACTTACGATCCGTCATTGGCCTTTTCTGCCTGTGGGCCAAATTTAGCCCGCGGTTACAATCGGCCCGTTTGCGGCCCGTTACTCCGTTGGGCCATTTTCATAATGTCATCAAATACGGCCGATTAAAGACGACTTGTTATTGTCGGCCCATGAATGAACGATTCCAAATCTAGCCCGTTTACGGCTCATAATGCGGTCTGTTATTGTCCCATGTTTGGCCTATCGATCATACGGCACGTAGAAGGCCCATTGATGCTACGGCCCGTAGAAGGCCCATTCTTTCTATGGCCCTAAGAAGGCACATTGTTTCTATGGCCTGTAGGAGGCCCATGGTAACTACAGTAAATATGTAGCCCATGGTTATTGTGGCCTAGTTTTAAAAAATAGGTTATTGTAGCCACTAGCAAACGGCGGAAAAAGAACTGCACTGACTACAAGCAAACAAATAAACAAGACAACAAGGAAATAAATAAGCAAGCAACTTACGCTAGGCTATCACGGCTATTACAGATATTACATCCATTGGGCATCAAAGTTCGCCACCAATGAAAATATAGGGAACAAAGTAGCATATCATATACACTGGTTGTCAAAGTTGGCGACCAGTGCAAATAAATGCCGTAGCAAAACAAGTCCAGAACTGAAACCACTTTAGAAGAGCTCAAGAAACAATATCCTGGGTACCCATAATGCTAGCAAGATGCTTAGCAAGCTTATTAACTTTCTCTTGTTTGGCGCTTAAATCCTCCAGCACTTGCTGTTGCACCAGAAAGTATGCATCTGAATTCTGCAGGGACTTCCTCAGTCCTTTGGCTTCCTGTCGCATAACATCTGATCGATGTCTTTCAACTTGAAGTTGAGACTCAAGAAGCCGAACTGATTTAGGCATAAAGTTTCAGCATTAGTTTGGACCTGACTCGGAGTCTAATAGATGAACACGACGATAAAGTAGCATGTCATCATATTAAGCGATCCATAACGTAAGCAGACATGGAAGAGTGCGACCTCTCTTGCGGACCCATGTAGTCCTCAAGGTCATCTGCTCAGTTGATGATGGTAATGTAGTTGTCGTGGCTGCCGGTGGCGGGGAAGAAGATCTGAGGCGGTGAAAGACAGTCTGGAGAGCGGATCCCTGCTGTGGTGAACCCTTCCATCGTTGGAGCAGCTGAGCTGGTGTGGAACACAACGCAGCAGGAGCAGGACAAACCACACAAGGTTTTCTTTGACACATATCTATAACAGAAGTAATTGTGTAAGGGCTTGTTTGAATTTGAGGATTCTACAATGCATGGATAGGAAATAGACAGGAATAGGATAGGAATGCACACGCAAAACAGAATTTGAAAACACAGGATTTATGCCAATCTGGGTGTTTGATTCACAAGAATTGGAAGATAACAGGATGCAAAGAAGCAATGTGAGATTAAGTCAAACCACAAGAAAATGTACGGTTATAATGCTTGATGACCCACAAATATAGGGGATCTATCGTAGTCCTTTCGATAAGTAAGAGTGTCGAACCCAATGAGGAGCAGAAGGAAACGATAAGCGGTTTCTAGCAAGGTATTCTCTGCAAGTACTGAAATAAGTGGTAACAGATAGTTTTGTGATAAGATAATTTGTAACGAGCAACAAGTAACAAAAGTACATAAGGTGTAGCAAGGTGGCCCAATCCTTTTTGTATCAAAGGACAAGCCTTGAAAAACTCTTATATGATGTAAAGCACTCCCGAGGACACATGGGAATATCGTCAAGCTAGTTTTCATCACGCTCATATGATTCGCGTTCGGTACTTTGATAATTTGGTATGTGGGTGGATCGGTGCTTGGGCGCTGCCCTTACTTGGACAAATATCTCACATATGATTAACCTCTATTGCAAGAATCCACAAATACAACAAAAGTATTAAGGTAAACCTAACCATAGCATGAAACATAGGGATCCAAATCAGCCCCTTACGTAGCAACGCATAAACTAGGGTTTAAGCTTCTGTCACTCTAGCAACCCATCATCTACTTATTACTTCCCAATGCCTTCGTCTAGGCCCAAACAATGGTGAAGTGTCATGTAGTCGACGTTCACATAACACCACTAGAGGAGAGACAACATACATCTCATCAAAATATCGAACGAATACCAAATTCACATGACTACTAATAGTAAGACTTCTCCCATGTCCTCAGGAACAAAAGTAACTACTCACAAAGCATAAACATGTTCATAATCAGAGGGGTATTAATATGCATATAGGATCTGAACATATGATCTTCCACCAATTAAACCAACTAGCATCAACTACAAGGAGTAATTAACACTACTAGCAACCTGCTAGCACCAATCCCGGACTTGGAGACAAGAATTGGATACAAGAGATGAACTAGGGTTTTGAGATGAGATGGTGTTGATGAAGATGTTGATGGAGATTGCCCTCTCCCGATAAGAGGAGCGTTGGTGATGACAATGGCGATGATTTCCCCCTCCGGGAGGGTAGTTTCCCCGGCAGAACAACCCCGCCAGAACCCTAGATTGGTTCCACCAAGGTTTTGCCTCGTGGCGGCGGAGTTTCATCCGAGAAGATGGCTTATGATTTTTTTCCCATCAAAAGAGTCCATATAGCAGAAGATGGTCACAGGAGGGCCACCAGGGGGCCCACGAGTTAGGGGGGCGTGCCCAGGGGGTAGGGCGTGCCCCCCACCCTCGTGGGCAGGTTGTGGCCCCCCTGGTGAAGTTCTTGCGCTCAATGTTTTTTATATATTTGGAAAACATCATCCGTGAAGTTTTAGGACTTTTGGAGCTGTGCAGAATAGGTCTCTAATATTTGCTCCTTTTCCAGCCAGAATCCCAGCTACCGGCATTCTCCCTCTTTATGTAAACCTTGTAAAATAAGAGAGAATAGGCATAAGTATTGTGACATAATGTGTAATAATAGCCCATAATGCAATAAATATTGATATAAAAGCATGATGCAAAATGGACGTATCAACTCCCCCAAGCATAGACCTCGCTTGTCCTCAAGCGAAAAGCCGAAATCGAAAAATATGTCCACATGTTTAGAGATGAAGTTGTCGATAAAAATAAAATACGGACATGAGGGCATCATGATCATTCTTAGAACAACAACTTATATAATTTTTGTCATATGATATCTTATGGTAGAGTAATAATTCAATCACAATATCAAGTATGAATCATAAACTTCATTGAAAACTAACAAACTATAATCTCAGTCATTGAGGCAATTGCAATTTATCATAACATAAGAAAGAGTCAATGTATAAGAGCTTTTCAGCAAGTCCACATACTCAACTATCATATAGTCTTTCACAATTGTTGACACTCATGCAATACTTATGGGTATGGAGTTTTAATCGGACACAGAGAAATATGGGGGCTTATAGTTTTGCCTCCCAACGTTTTACCTCAAGGGTAATGTCAACAGTAATAGTTCATGAAAACCCACATCCAATTAGCCATATATACCAGGATCTTTCCAACATATTGTGCTTGCCAAAGGATAAAATGTAAAAAGGAAGGGGTGAAGATCACCATGACTCTTTTGCAGTGTGGAAGATAAAAGTAAAAGATAGGCCCTTCGCAGAGGGAAGCTAAGGTCTTCATGCGCTTTTATGGTTGGATGCACAAAATCCTAATGCGAAAGAACATCACTTTATATTGCCACTTGTGATATGGACCTTTATTATGCAGTCTGTCGCTTTTATTACTTCCATATCACACGATTGTATAAAGCTTATTTCTTCCACATCAATCAATCATACATATTTCGAGAGCAATTTTTATTGCTTGCACCGATGACAACTTACTTGACGGATCTTAATCAATCCATAGGTAGGTATGGTGGACTCTCATGGCAAAACTGGTTTAAGGGTATTTGGAAGCAGAAGTAGTATCTCTACTTGGTGCAATGAATTTGGCTAGCATGAGGGAGAAAGGCAAGCTCAACATGTTGGAAGATCCAAGACAATATAATTTATCTCAGATGTAAGAAAACATAACCCATTATGTTGTCTTCCTTGTCCAATGTCAACTCTTTAGCATGTCATATTTTAATGAGTGCTCACAATCTTAAAAGATGTCCAAGATAGTATATTTATATGTGAAGACCTCTCTTTCTTTATTACTTCCTATTAATTGCAGCGATGACCAAAACTATGTTTGTCAACCCTCAATAACTTTTATTCATCATACTCTTTCTATGTGAGCTCATTACTCTCCATAAGAGTCACAAGATCTCTTTATTTCTTTTTATTTCTTTCTCTTTTCTTTTATTCACTTAGGATCATGGCAAAATAATCAAGCCCTTGACTCAACACTAATCTTTATTATATAGCTCACGGATTCAATTACATAGAAGGATAATAAAGCAAAACTCACAACTAGATCATACTAAGAACTTTTATTCTACTAGATCAAAATATTACCAAAAGGATCGAACTAAGAAAAACGGTAAAGATAAAAGTGATGGTGATACGATACCGGGGCACTCCCCCAAGCTTGGCAGTTGCCAAGTGGAGTGCCCATACCCAGGTGATTATGTCTCTCTTCGGGGATGGTGATGTGATGTTCTTGGCGATGATGCCCCTCAAGATATGATTCTCCTCCTCAAGCTTGTTAACTTGCTGCTTGAGATCCATTATTTCCTTTCAGAGTTTTCCTGTAACAGCCAAAGCTCCCTGCACCCAAGGGTGCTGCATAGCTACGGGAGAACCAGTGACACTCTTTTTCATATTCTCATAAGAAAGAAATCTAACATTGGAAGGGATAATCGAGTTTGGAATAGGTGAGCTCTGCAGTTCTCCTATTGTGAATCCAGCTTGGAGGCAGGAAGTAACTTCTTGATCCTCCATGGCATCTATCCTCATCAAATCAGCCTCCATCTCTTCCTCCCTTGCTGGCCCAAAGGGGTCAACATGATTGTTTATCATTGATCCTGGTGCCAGATGAGACACCCGGCTCTCCCCAACTGACTCTTGCGAAGACATCCTGCTCTAATCTGCAGTAGTAACAGCTCAAAACACAAACATGAGATTTTTGCGTGATACGGGAGTCAAAACCCCCGGGAGGTTATATAATGAATTTTTACCGACCAAAATACGTGTCCTGTAAGAAAACGGAGTCCGGAGAGCACACGAGGTGCCCATGAGGTAGGGGGCGGGCCCAGGGGGTAAGGCGCGCCCTCCACCCTTGTGGAGCCCTCGTGTCCTTTCCGGACTGCTGCTTATTTTTCTATTTTTCTAAATATTCCAAAACAGAGAATTATTGCCTTAAAAACTGTTTTGGAGTCGGTTTACTTACCGTACCACATACCTATTCCTTTTCGGAGTCTGGAACGTTCCGGAAAGTGTCCCTTATGTATTCCTCCAGGGTTATGGTTTCAATAACATTGGTTTCAACATTTATGGGATTACCTGATTTATAATGCTTGATTCTTTGACCATTTACCACCTTCGGATTTGTGCCTTCGAAGTTGTTGATTTTTATGGCACCGGAACGGTAGACCTCCTCGATAATGTAGGTACCTTCCCATTTAGAGAGAAGTTTTCCTGCAAAAAAACTTAAATGAGAGTTGTATAGCAATACATAATCACCTACATTAAACTCACGCTTTTGTATCCTTTTGTCATGCCATCTTTTAACTTTTTCTTTAAACAACTTGGCATTTTCGTAGGCTTGGGTTCTCCATTCATCAAGTGAGTTAATATCAAATAACCTCTTCTCACTAGCAAGTTTAATATCATAATTTTGTTCTTTAATAGCCCAATAAGCCTTGTGTTCTAGTTCGAGAGGTAAGTGACATGTTTTCCATAGACCATTTTATACGGAGACATACCCATAGGATTATTATATGTAGTTCTATAGGCCCATAATGCATCATCAAGTTTCTTGGACCAATTCTTTCTGGACCTATTAATAGTCTTTTGCAAAATTAATTTGAGTTCTCTATTACTCAATTCTACTTCACCACTGGACTAAGGGTGATAAGGGGATGCAATTCTATGATTAACATCATATTTAGCAAGCATTTTACGGAAAGCACCATGAATAAAATGTGAACCACCATCAGTCATTAAATATCTAGGGACTCCAAACCTTGGAAAGATAACTTCTTTAAGCATTTTAATAGAAGTGTTATGACCAACACTACTAGTTGGAATAGCTTCTACCCACTTAGTAACATAATCAACAACAACTAAAATATGTGTATAACCATTAGAGGAAGGAAAAGGTCCACTATAGTCAAAGCCCCAAACATCAAATGGTTCAATAACAAGTGAATAATTCATAGGCATTTCTTGACGTCTACTAATATTACCAATTCTTTGACATTCATCACAAGATAAGACAAATTTATGGGCATCCTTGAAGAGAGTAGGCCAATAAAAACCAGATTGTAGTACCTTATGTGCAGTTCTATCTCCAGCATGGTGCCCTCCATAAGCTTCGGAGGGACACTTGCGTAGGATCTGTTCCTATTCATGCTCAGGTACACAACGTCTAATAACACCATCTACTCCTTCTTTATAAAGATGTGGGTCATCCCAAAAGTAGTGCCTCAAATCATAGAAGAACTTTTTCTTTTGCTGGTATGTGAAACTAGGTGGTATAAACTTAGCAACAATGTAATTAGCATAATCAGCATACCATGGAGCAATATGAGAAGCATTTATGCCATTTAATTGCTCATTAGGAAAGCTATCATCAATAGGTAGTGGGTCATCAAGCACATTTTCTAACCTAGACAAGTTGTCTGCAACGGGGTTCTCAGCTCCTTTTCTATCAACAATATGCAAATCAAATTCTTGAAGCAAGAGAACCCATCTAATAAGTCTAGGTTTAGCATCTTTCTTTTCCATAAGATATTTAATAGCAGCATGATCAGTGTGAATAGTTACTTTAGAATCAACAATATAAGGTCTAAACTTATCACAGGCAAATACAACTGCTAACAATTCTTTTTCAGTAGTAGCATAATTTCTTTGAGCATTGTCTAGAGTTTTACTAGCATATTGAATAACATTTAGCTTCTTATCAACTCTTTGTCCTAGAACAGCACCTACAGCATAATCACTAGCATCACACATAATTTCAAAGGGTAAATTCCAATTAGGTGGCTGAACAATAGGTGCAGAGATCAATGCTTTCTTAAGTATTTCAAATGCTTCTACACAATCATCATCAAAGACAAATGGTATATCTTTCTGTAATAAATTAGTCAGAGGCCGAGAGAATTTTGAGAAGTCATTAATGAACCTCCTATAAAAACCGGCATGAAAAAGGAAACTTCTTATACCTTTGATGTCCTTGGGACATGACATCTTTTCAATAGCATCAAACTTGGCTTTATCAACTTCAATACCTCTTTCAGAAACTTTATGCCCCAAGACAATACCTTCATTAACCATAAAGTGGCACTTTTCCCAATTCAGGACAAGATTAGCTTCTTCACATCTTTGCAAAACTCGATCAAGGTTGCTCAAGCAATCATGAAAAGAAGATCCATAGACAGAAAAGTCATCCATGAAAACCTCATAAATATTTTCACAAAAGTCAGAGAATATAGCCATCATGCATCTTTGAAAGGTAGCAGGTGCATTACATAAACCAAAAGGCATACGTCTATAAGCAAAAGTACCAAAAGGGCATGTAAAAGTAGTCTTTGATTGATCTTTGGCTGACACAGGTATTTGAGAGAAACCAGAATAACCATCTAGAAAGCAAAAATGTGTATGTTTGGATAATCTTTCTAGCATTTGATCGATAAAAGGTAAGGGGTAATGATCCTTTTTAGTAGCCTTATTTAATTTGCGGAAATCAATTACCATCGTATAACCAGTAATAATTCTTTGAGGAATCAATTCATCTTTGTCATTAGGAACAACAGTAATACCTCCCTTCTTAGGGACATAATGGACAGGGCTTACCCACTGACTATCAACAACGGGGTAAATTATTCCTGCCTGAAGGAGCTTTAGTATCTCCTTTCTTACCACTTCTTTCATTTTAGGATTCAGACGGCGTTGATGATCACGAACTGGTTTAGCATCTTCTTCCAAATTTATTTTATGTTGGCATAGAGTGAGACTAATGCCCTTAAGATCATCAAGAGTATACCCAATAGCAGCACAATGCTTCTTCAGAATTTTCAATAATCTCTCTTCTTCATGTTCTAAAAGGTTAGCACTAATAATAACATGATATATCTTTTTCTCATCAAGATAAGCATATTTAAGAGTATTCGATAATGGTTTAAGCTCAAACACGGGATCACCCTTGGGTGGAGGAGGATCTCCTAGGATTTCAACAGGTAAATTGTGTTTCAGAATAGGTTCCTGTTTAAAGAATACTTCATCTAATTCTCTTCTTTCATTCATAAACATATCATTTTCATGGTCTAGCAAATATTGTTCTAAAGGTTCACTAGGAGGTATGACAATAGAAGCAAGACCAATAATTTCATCTTTACTAGGTAATTCTTCTTCACGGTGTTGTCTACTAAATTTAGAAAAATTAAATTCATGAGTCAGATCATCTAAACCGACAGTAACAACATCTCTTTTGCAATCTATGGTAGCATTAACAGTATTTAAGAAGGGTCTACCAAATATAATGGGACAGAAGCTATCTTGTGGGGAACCAAGAACAAGAAAATCAGCAATATTTAGTTTTCCCACACAAGACTTCAACATCTCTAACAATTCCCATTGGTGAAATAATATCTCTATTAGTAGGTTTAATTGTGACATCAATATCTTCTAACTCAACAGGTGCAATGTCATGCATAATTTCTTTGTATAAGTCAATAGGTATTGCACTAGCACTAGCACCCATATCACATAAGCCATGATAACAACGATATCCTATTTTAACAGAAATAACAGGCATGCCTATCACAGGTCTAGGTTTATCTGTATCACGAGGTTTAGCAATTCTAGCAGTTTCATCACAGAAATAAATAACATGCCCATCAATATTATCAGACAAGAGATCTTTAACAATAGCAATATTAGGTTCAACTTTAACTTGCTCAGGAGGTGTATATGTTTTAATATTGCTTTTACGAACCACAGTTGAAGCTTTAGCATGATCCTTGATCCTAACAGGGAAAGGCGGTTTCTCAACATAAGAAGTAGGAACAATAGGATCATTATAAGTAATAGTCTTTTCTTCAACTTTAATAGGTGCAACTACTTTTTCTATGGGAGGATGATATTTAAACAACTTCTCCTTGGGGAGATCAACATAAGCAGCAAAAGATTCACAGAAAGAAGCTACTATCTTAGAGTCAAGTCCATATTTAGTGCTAAATTTACGAAAAATATCGGTATCCATAAAAGATTTAACACAATCAAAACTAGGCGTCATACCTGACTCCTTACCATTGTCGAGGTCCCAATCTTCGGAGTTGCGTTTAATTCTTTCCAATAAATCCCATTTGAATTCAATAGTCTTCATCATAAAAGAGCCAGCACAAGAAGTATCAATCATGGTGTGATTGTTATCAGAAAACCGAGCATAAAATTTTTGAATAATCATTTCTCTTGAGAGCTCATGATTGGGGCATGAATATAACATTGATTAAAGCCTCCCAAAGCTTGAGCGATGCTTTCTCCTTCGCGAGGCCAAAAATTATATATATAATTGCGATCACGATGAACAAGATGCATAGGATAAAACTTTTGATGAAATTCCAATTTCAATCGTTTGTAGTTCCAAGACTCCATATCATCACATAGCCTGTACCATGTCTATGCATCTCCCCTCAAAGATAAAGGGAAGACCTTCTTCTTAACAACATCTCTGGGTACACCTGCAAGCTTAAATAATCCACAAACTTCATCCACATATATTAGATGCTCATCATGATGTTTTGTTCCGTCTCCCAAAAAAGGATTAGCTAGCAGTTTTTCTACCATACCCAAAGGAATTTCAAAGCAAGCATTTTCCATTTTCAGTAGGTTCAGTAGGTTAAGGAGCACCTCTTTTCTCTACTGGTTGGGGTGAAGATATCCCGAACAAGCCCCTCAGAGGATTACTTTCCATAGTAACAAGTGACAGTAAATTTCAGCACACTATATAAATTTTTCCTTACCAAATTCAACCTACCAAAGGCGCTTCACTCCCCGGCAACGGCGCCAGAAAAGAGTCTTGATGACCCACAAGTATAGGGGATCTATCATAGTCCTTTCGATAAGTAAGAGTGTCGAACCGAACAAGGAGCAGAAGGAAATGATAAGCGGTTTCCAGCAAGGTATTCTCTGCAAGTACTGAAATAAGTGGTAATAGATAGTTTTGTGATAAGATAATTTGTAACGAGCAACAAGTAGCAAAAATAAATAAGGTGCAGCAAGGTGGCCCAATCCTTTTTGTAGCAAAGGACAAGCCTGGACAAACTCTTATATGATGTAAAGCGCTCCCGAGGACACATGGGAATATCGTCAAGCTAGTTCTCATCACGCTCATATGATTTGCGTTCGGTACTTTGATAATTTGGTATGTGGGTGGACCGGTGCTTGGGTGCTACCCTTACTTGGATAAACATCCAACTTATGATTAACCTCTATTGCAAGCATCCGCAAATACAACAAAAGTATTAAGGTAAACCTAACCATAGCATGAAACATATGGATCCAAATCGGCCCCTTACGAAGCAACGCATAAACTAGGGTTTAAGCTTCTGTCACTCTAGCAACCCATCATCTACTTATTACTTCCCAATGCCTTCCTCTAGGCCCAAACAATGGTGAAGTGTCATGTAGTCGATGTTCACATAACACCACTAGAGGAGAGACAACATACATCTCATCAAAATATCGAACGAATACCAAATTCACATGACTACTAATAGCAAGACTTCTCCCATGTCCTCAGGAACAAAAGTAACTGCTCACAAAGCATAAACATGTTCATAATTAGAGGGGTATTAATATGCATATAGGATCTGAACATATGATCTTCCACCAATTAAACCAACTAGCATCAACTACAAGGAGTAATTAACACTACTAGCAACATACTAGCACCAATCCCGGACTTGGAGACATGAATTGGATACAAGAGATGAACTAGGGTTTTGAGATGAGATGGTGCTGATGAAGATGTTGATGGAGATTTCCCTCTCCCGATGAGAGGAGCATTGGTGATGATGATGGGGATGATTTCCCCCTCCAGGAGGGAAGTTTCCCCGGCAGAACAGCCCCGCCAGAACCCTAGATTGGTTCCGCCAAGGTTCCGCCTCGTGGTGGCGGAGTTTCGTCCGAGAAGATGGCTTATGATTTTTTTCCCATCGAAAGAGCCCATATAGCAGAAGATGGTTACCGGAGGGCCACTAGGGGGGTAGGGCGCCCCCCACCATCGTGGGCAGGGTGTGGCCCCCCTGGTGAAGTTCTTGCGCTCAATGTTTTTTATATATTTGGAAAACATCATCCGTGAAGTTTCAGGACTTTTGGAGCTGTGCAGAATAGGTCTCTAATATTTGCTCCTTTTCCAGCCAGAATCCCAGCTGCCGGCATTCTCCCTCTTTATGCAAACCTTGTAAAATAAGAGAGAATAGGCATAAGTATTGTGACATAATGTGTAATAACAACCCATAATGCAATAAATATTGATATATAAGCATGATGCAAAATGGACGTATCAATGCTATTATGCTCCTATCTCTTAGTCTTGTACTTCATGAATCGTATTTTGAAAAGGAGGACAAGTGGAAATTAAAATTCCTGTAGGTTTTCTTCCAAGGAGACACTAAAGGAACAAATCTTACAGTTTTCCTTTGCTCCATTCCTTTGAACCAAATTCATGAATAGTAGTACCATAGTAAACTTTCCAATTCGTATGTTTTTTCCTTCACTTTTCCTTTCAAGCACTGGCGATTGTAGTGGGCAAGCTTGAGCAAGGAAAAGCCTACACTCAAAAAATGTATTTGTGCTACTTCTATTACTTTGGACCTAGGCCACTGCCCTACTAGCTCAACTCCTAGGCCCATCGACAAATGCACAGGTCAAACACGCAGAGATTAATAATGATGGCGTTCAAGAGAGTCCATCACGGATAGCTAAGTTTCCTAGTACCTTATTGCTTGTCATATAGTAGGAGAAACTAATCGTATTTCACGTTACTGTGTGTGCACAGTGGACAATATATATAACATTAGAGTAAAAGAGAGATGCAATAAGTGTACAACCTCTTTGACGAAGCCATGTCGATCTCAGCGTGATTGGGTTGGTCGGTGAGGATGATCTGGCTGACTTGGCTGTCGGAGGAGGGGAAGAAGATCTTATGCGTCTGGAGATGGAGCCCGGGGTACTGCTCCACTGTGATGGACGGTTTCGTCGTTGGAGCAGCTTCGGTGAGTTGTACGACGCCGAGGCTGAAGCAGGACAAGAGAGACAACGTTAACCTGAGTGGAATTCTAATAGCATCTCCAATAGATGACGTAAAACACATAACCACAAAGTGCTAGATGTAAAATACATCAGCCGCTCATCTCTGAACTTAACTGTCAAAACTGAACTTAACTGTCGAAACTGAATTTTTCTGTCAAAACTGAACGCACTAGTAGCAGAAAAGAAGTAGTAGTAGCAGCAGCACATGCGAGAGCCGGGGCAGCTGATCGTGTAGCAGCATCAGGTGAGGCTACCCTAAGCCGCCAGCCACCACCGGCCAAATAGCCGCTCCCCGTCGCCCGCGGCCGACGGGGCGCCGCCCCGCCCGCCCCAAAACCACTCCCCACTGCCGGTCCGCCGCCCCGCCCGCCCCAAAATCACTCCCCACCGCCGGTCCGCCGCCTCCACGACCATCCCTCCAGCCCCCCCCCCCGTGCTGAGCTTTTTCTCCGGCGATCCCCACCCCACTGCCCCACCATCGCCGGTGACCACCGTCCCCACGCTGAACCCTAAGATAGATACTGGGGTACCTCTCCGGCGAGCCCCCTCCCCGTTGCGGCTGGTTCTTCCTTAACTCCGGCGAGCCCTCCCACCCCCTGAAAATCGACTGAACCGAAAGTCGATTCGGTCGACTGAAGTGTAGCTAAATCGGAGCAGCATCGCAAGCAAGAGCAAGAGCGAGAGCAGCAGCGCGAGCAAGAGCAAGAGCAAGAGCAGACCAAGCAGGGGACCGAGAGCAAGAGCAGAGTGCTACCTCTTGAGCACTGCGTTGGTTTTCCCCGAAGAGGAAGGGATGATGCAGCAAAGTAGCGTAAGTATTTCCCTCAGTTTTTGAGAACCAAGGTATCAATCCAGTAGCAGGCTATGCGCCAGTCCCTCGTACCTGCACAAAACAAATAAATCCTCGCAACCAACGCGATAAGGGGTTGTCAATCCCTACATGGCCACTTCCGAGAGTGAGATCTGATAGATATGATAAGATCATATTTTTGGTATTTTTGTGATAAAGATGCAAAGTAAAATAAAAGCAAAGTAAAAAGCAAAGGAAATAACTAAGTAGTAGGAGACTAATATGATGAAGATAGACCCGGGGGCCATAGGTTTCACTAGTGGCTTCTCTCGAAAGCATAAGTATTCTACGGTGGGTGAACAAATTACTATTGAGCAATTGACAGAATTGAGCATAGTTATGAGAATATCTAGGTATGATCATGTATATAGGCATCACGTCCGAGACAAGTAGACCGACTCCTTCCCGCATCTACTACTATTACTCCACTCATCGACCGCTATCCAGCATGCATCTAGAGTATTAAGTTAATGAAAACAGAGTAACGCCTTACGCAAGATGACATGATGTAGAGGGATAAACTCATGCAATATGATGAAAGCCCCATCTTGTTATCCTCGATGGCAACAATACAATACGTGCCTTGCTTCCCCTACTGTCACTGGGAAAGGACACCGCAAGATTGAACCCAAAGCTAAGCACTCCCCCATTGCAAGAAAGATCAATCTAGTAGGCCAAACCAAACTGATAATTCGAAGAGACTTGCAAAGATAACCAATCATACATAAAAGGATTCAGAGAAGATTCAAATATTGTTCATAGATAGACTTGATCATAAACCCACAATTCATCGGTCTCAACAAACACACCGCAAAAAGAAGATTACATCGAATAGTTCTCCACAAGAGAGGGGGAGAACATTGTATTGAGATCCAAAAAGAGAGAAGAAGCCATCTAGCTACTAACTATGGACCCGTAGGTCTGAGGTGAACTACTCGCACTTCATCGGACGGGCTATGGTGTTGATGTAGAAGCCCTCCGTGATCGATGCCCCCTCCGGCGGAGCTCCAGAGCAGGCCCCAAGATGGGATCTCATGGATACAGAAAGTTACGGCGGTGGAATTAGGGTTTTGGCTCCATCTCTGATCATTTGGGGGTACGTAGGTATATATAGGAGGAAGGATTACGTCGGTAGAGCAACAGGGGGCCCACGAGGGTGGAGGGCGCGCCTGGGGGGGGGGTAGGCGCGCCCCTACCTGATGGCCTCCTCTTTTGTGTCTTGACGTAGGGTCCAAGTCTCCCGGGTCTTGATCGTTAAGAAAATCACGTTCCCGAAGGTTTCATTCCGTTTGGACTCCGTTTGATATTCCTTTTCTTCGAAACCCTAAAACATGCAAAAAAACAGCAATTCTGGGTTGGGCCTCCGGTTAATAGGTTAGTCCCAAAAATAATATAAAAGTGGATAATAAAGACCAATAATGTCCAAAACAATAGATAATATAGCATGGAGCAATAAAAAATTATAGATATGTTGGAGACGTATCAAGCATCCCCAAGCATAATTCCTGCTCGTCCTCGAGTAGGTAAATGATAAAAACATAATTGTTGATTCGGAGTGCTACTTGACATAATTTTAATGTAATTCTTCTTAATTGTGGTACGAATATTCAAATCTAAAAGATTCAAGACAAAAGTTTAATATTGACATAAAAATAATGATACTTCAAGCATACTAACAAAGCAATCATGTCTTCTCAAAATAACATGGCTAAAGAAAGTTATCCCTACAAAATCATATAGTCTGGCTATGCTCCATCTTCACCACACAAAATATTTAAATCATGCACAACCCCGATGACAAGCCAAGCAAATGGTTTCATACTTTTGGTGTTCTCAAACTTTTTCAATCTCCACGCAATACATGAGCGTGAGCCAAGGAGATAGCACTATAAGTGGAATAGAATGGTGGTTGTGGGGAAGACAAAAAGGGAGAAGATAGTCTCACATCAACTAGGCGTATCCATGGGATATGGAGATGCCCATCAATAGACATCAATGTGAGTGAGTAGGGATTGCCATCCAACGGATGCACTAGAGCTATAAGTATATTAAAGCTCAACAAAAGAAACTAAGTGGGTGTGCATCCAACTTGCTTGCTCATGAAGACCTAGGGCATTTTGAGGAAGCCCATCATTGGAATATAGAAGCCAAGTTCTATAATGAAAAATTCCCACTAGTATATGAAAGTGATAACATAGGAGACTCTCTATCATGAATATCATGGTTCTACTTTGAAGCACAAGTGTGGTAAAAGGATAGTAACATTGTCCCTTCTCTCTTTTTCTCTCATTTTTTTAGTTGGGCCTTTTCTCTTTTTTTATGGCCTCTATTCTTTCTCTTTTTTTTCGTCCGGAGTCTCATCCCGACTTGTGGGGGAATCATAGTCTCCATCATCCTTTCCTCACTGGGACAATGCTCTAAAAATTATGATCATCACACTTTTATTTACTTACAACTCAACAATTAGAACTCAATACTTAGAACAAAATATGACTCTATGTGAATGCCTCCGGCGGTGTACCGGGATATGCAATGAATGAAGAGTGACATGTATGAAAGAATTATGAATGGTGGCTTTGCCAAAAATACGATGTCAACTACATGATCATGCTAAGCAATATGACAATGATGGAGTGTGTCATAATAAATGAAACGGTGGAAAGTTGCATGGCAATATATCTCGGAATGGCTATGGAAATGCCATAATAGGTAGGTATGGTGGCTGTTTTGAGGAAGGTATATGGTGGGTGTATGATACCGGCGAAAGGTGCGCGGTATTAGAGAGGCTAGCAAAGGTGGAAGGGTGAGAAAAGTGCGTATAATCCATGGACTCAACATTAGTCATAAAGAACTCACATACTTATTGCAAAAATCTACAAGTTATCAAAGCAAAGTATTACGCGCATGCTCCTAGGGGGATAGATTGGTAGGAAAAGACCATCACTCGTCCCCGACCGCCACTCATAAGGAAGACAATCAAAAAATAAATCATGCTCCGACTTCATCACATAACGGTTCACCGTACGTGCATGCTACGGGAATCACAAACTTTAACACAAGTATTTCTCAAATTCACAACTACTCAACTAGCACAACTTTAATATCACTATTTCCATGTCTCAAAACAATCATCAAGTATCAAATTTCTCTTAGTATTCAATGCACTTATATGAAAGTTTTTTAGTATATCAAAAGCAAATTACCATGCTGTTCTAAAGGACTCTCAAAATAATATAAGTGAAGCATGAGAGATCAATAGTTTCTATAAAACAAATCCACCACCGTGCTCAAAAAGATATAAGTGAAGTACTAGAGCAAAACTATATAACTCAAAAGATATAAGCGAAGCACATAGAGTATTCTAACAAATTCCAAATCAAGTATGGATCTCTCAAAATGTGTGTACAGCAAGGATGATTGTGGTAAACTAAAAAATAAAGACTCAAATCATAGAAGACGCTTGAAGCAAAACACATATCATGTGGTGAATAAAAATATAGCTCCTAGTAAAGTTACCGATAGAAGTAGACAAAAGAGGGGATGCCTTCCGGGGCATCCCCAAGATTTGACTTTTAGGTGTCCTTATATTATCTTGGGGATTCCATGGGAATCCCCAAGCTTAGCCTCTTGCCACTCCTTGTTCCATAATCCATCAAATCTTTACCCAAAACTTGAAAACATCACAACACAAAACTTAAAGTAGAAAATCTCGTGAGCTCCGTTAGCGAAAGAAAACAAAAGACCACTTCAAGGTACTGTAATTAACTCATTATTTATTTATATTGGTGTTCAACCTACTGTATTCCAACTTCTCTATGGTTTCTAAACTATTTTACTAGCCATAGATTCATCAAAATAAGCAAACAACACACGAAAAACAGAATCTGTCAAAAACAGAACAGTCTGTAGTAATCTGTAGCTAGCGCAAGATCTGGAACCCAAAATTCTAAAATAAATTCTGGACGTGAGGAATTTATCTATTAATCATCTTGCAAAATAATTAACTAAATAGCACTTTCCAAATAAAAATGGCAGCAGTTCTCGTGAGCGCTAAAGTTTCTGTTTTTTACAGCAAGTGTAACAAGACTTTCCCCAAGTCTTCCCAACGGTTCTACTTGGCACAAACACTAATTAAACACAAAAAAACACAACCAAAACAGAGGCTAGATAAATTATTTATTACTAAACAGGAGCAAAAATAAAGGAATAAAAATAAAATTGGGTTGCCTCCCAACAAGCGCTATCGTTTAACGCCCCTAGCTAGGCATAACAAAGCAAGGATAGATCTAGGTATTGCCATCTTTGGTAGGCAATCCATAAGTGGCTCTCATAATAGATTCATAAGGTAATTTAATTTTCTTTCTAGGAAAGTGTTCCATGCCTTTCCTTAATGGAAATTGGAATCTAATATTTCCTTCCTTCATATCAATAATTGCACCAATCGTTCTAAGGAAAGGTCTACAAGAATAATAGGACATGAAGGATTGCAATCTATGTCAAGAACAATAAAATCTACGGGCACATAATTCCTATTTGCAACAATAAGAACATCATTAATTCTTCCCATAGGTTTCTTAATAGTGGAATCCGCAAGGTGCAAGTTTAGAGCAATCATCAAAATCACGGAAACCTAACAAATCACACAAAGTCTTTGGAATCGTGGAAACACTAGCACCCAAATCACATAAAGCATAGCATTCATGATATTTAATTTTAATTTTAATAGTTGGTTCCCACTCATCATAAAGTTTTCTAGGGATAGAAACTTCCAATTCAAGTTTTTCTTCATAAGATTGCATCAAGGCATCAACGATATGTTTAGTAAACAGCTTTATTTTGACTATAAGCATGAGGAGAATTTAGCACGGATTGCAACAAGGAAATACAATCAATCAAAGAGCAATTTTCATAGTTAAATTCCTTGAAATCCATAATAGTGGGTTTAGCAACATCTAGGGTTTTAATTTCTTCAATCCCACTTTTATCAATTTTAGCATCAAGATCAAAATTCCGAATTCTTGGAACGCCTTCTAGGTAAAGGTGGATCATATTCAGTCCCATCATTATCAAGATTCATATTGCAAAACAAAGATTTAATAGGGGACACATCAATAACTTTTAGATCTTCATCTTTATTTTCATAGGAACTAGAAGAACACGCTCTTATAAAGGCATCTTTCTTAGCACGCATCCTAGCGGTTCTTTCTTTGCACTCATCAATGGAAATTCTCATGGCTTTGAGAGACTCATTGATATCATGCTTAGGTGGAATAGATCTAAGTTTCAAAGAATCAACATCAAGAGAAATTCTATCAACGTTCCTAGCCAACTCATCAATCTTAAGCAATTTTTCTTCAATCAAAGCATTGAAATTCTTTTGCGAAGTAATAAATTCTTTAATATTAGATTCAAAATCAGAGGGCATCTTATTATAATTTCCATAAGAATTGTTGTAGGAATTACCATAATTATTAGAGGGATTACTAGGATAAGGCCTAGGATTAAAATTTCCTCTATACGCGTTGTTACCAAAATTGTTCCTACCAACAAAATTCACATCCATAGATTCATTATTATTCTCAATCAAAGTAGACAAGGGCATATCATTAGGATCAGAAGAAACACTCTTACTAGCAAATAATTTCATAAGTTCATCCATCTTTCCACTCAAACATTAATTTCTTCTATCGCATGCACCTTTTTATTAGTAGATCTTTCAGTATGCCCATTGAGAATAATTAACCATAATATTATCTAGGAGTTTAGTAGCTTCTCCTAAAGTGATTTCCAAAAAAGTGCCTCCCGCGGCCGAATCTAAAAGATTTCTAGAAGCAAAATTCAATCCGGCATAAAAAATTTGTATAATCATCCACAAATTTAAACCATGAGTAGGGCAATTACGTATCATTAGTTTCATTCTCTCCCAAGCTTGTGGAACATGTTCATGATCAAGTTTCTTAAAATTCATAATATCATTTCTAAGAGAGATGATCTTAGCGGGAGGAAAATACTTAGAGCTAAAAGCATCTTTGCACTTGTTCCATGAATCAATACTATTTTTAGGCAAAGACGAAAACCAAGATTTAGCACGATCTCTAAGCGAAAAAGGAAATAGCTTCAATTTAACAATATCATTATCCACATCTTTCTTGTTTTGCATATCACACAAATCAATGAAGCTATTTAGATGGGTAGCGGCATCTTCACTAGGAAGGCCGGAAAACGGATCTTTCATGACAAGATTCAGCAAAGCAGTATAAATTTCACAAGATTCAGCATCGGTAAGAGGAGCAATCGGAGTGCTAATAAAATCATTGTTGTTGGTATTGGTGAAGTCACACAATTTAGTGTTATCTTGAGCCATCGTGACAAGCAAGCAAACTAGCACACAAGCAAACAAAAAGCAAGCGGGAAAAAAGAGGCAAATAGAGAAAGAGAGGGAGGACAGAGAGAGAGGGTGAATAAAACGGCAAGGGTGAAGTGGGGGAGAGGAAAACGAGAGGCAAATGGCAAATAATGTATTGCGGGAGATAAGGGTATGTGATGGGTACTTGGTATATTGACTTTTGCGTAGACCTACCCGGCAACGGCGCCAGAAATCCTTCTTGCTACCTCTTGAGCACTACGTTGGTTTTCCCTGAAGAGGAAGGGATGATGCAGCAAACTAGCGTAAGTATTTCCCTCAGTTTTTTAGAACCAACGTATCAATCCAGTAGGAGGCTACGTGCCAGTCCCTCGTACCTGCACAAAACAAATAAATCCTCGCAACCAACGCGATAAGGGGTTGTCAATCCCTACACGGCCACTTACGAGAGTGAGATATGATAGATATGATAAGATAATTTTTTTGGTATTTTGGTGATAAAGATGCAAAGTAAATTAAAAGCAAAGGAAATAACTAAGTAGTAGGAGACTAATATGATAAAGATAGACCCGGGGGCCATAGGTTTCACTAGTGGCTTCTCTCGAAAGCATAAGTATTCTATGGTGGGTGAACAAATTACTGTTGAGCAATTGACAGAATTGAGCATAGTTATGAGAATATCTAGGTATGATCATGTATATAGGCATCACGTCCGAGACAACTAGACCGACTCCTGCCTGCATCTACTACTATTACTCCACTCATCGACCGCTATCCAACATGCATCTAGAGTATTAAGTTAATGAAAACAGAGTAACGCCTTAAGCAAGATGACATGATGTAGAGGGATAAACTCATGCAATATGATGAAAGCCCCATCTTGTTATCCTCGAGGGCAACATTACAATACATGCCTTGCTGCCCCTACTGTCACTGGGAAAGGACACCGCAAGATTGAACCCAAAGCTAAGCACTTCTCCCATTGCAAGAACGATCAATCTAGTAGGCCAAACCAAACTGATAATTTGAAGAGACTTGCAAAGATAACCAATCATACATAAAAGAATTCAGAGAAGATTCAAATATTGTTCATAGATAGACTTAATCATAAACCAACAATTCATCGATCTCAACAAACACACCGCAAAAGAAGATTACATCGAATAGTTCACCACAAGAGAGGGGGAGAACATTGCATTGAGATCCAAAAAGAGAGAAGAAGCCATCTAGCTACTAACTATGGACCCGTAGGTCTGAGGTGAACTACTCACACTTCATCGGAGGGGCTATGGTGTTGATGTAGAAGCCCTCCGTGATCGATGCCCCCTCCGGCGGAGCTCCGGAATAGGCCCCAAGATGGGATCTCGTGGATACAGAAAGTTATGGAGGTGGAATTAGGGTTTTGGCTCCGTCTCTGATCGTTTGGGGGTACATAGGTATATATAGGAGGAAGGAGTAGGTCGGTGGAGCAACAGGGGGCCCACGAGGGTGGAGGGCACGCCTGGGGGGGAGGGGGGTTAGGCGCGCCCCCTACCTCGTGGCCTCCTCTTTTGTGTCTTGACGTAGGGTCCAAGTCTCCCGGGTCTTGTTCATTAAGAAAACCACGTTCCCGAAGGTTTCATTCCGTTTGGACTCCGTTTGATATTTCTTTTCTTCGAAACCCTAAAATAGGCAAAAAAGCAATTCTGGGCCGGGCCTCCGGTTAATAGGTTAGTTCCAAAAATAATATATAAGTGGATAATAAAGCCCAATAATGTCCAAAACAGTAGATAATATAGCATGGAGCAATCAAAAATTATAGATACGTTGGAGACGTATCACAGAGCAGCAGCGCGAGCGAGAGCTAAAGTAGCAGCAGCTCCTACTGATGTGGACGTCGCCGCCGAGGGAGCGACGCTGTGGAGGAAGTGGCCGGCAACGCCGCAGTGGATGGAGTCGCGCCGTGTCGGCTTGGGACCGAGCGCCGGTAGCACCGTGATATCGAATCAAGAAGAAAATGCGACGATTAGTGTATATCCTCTTTGGTGGCGCCGATTAGGCCTCAGCTGCATCCGAGGAAACGGTGATGATGATGCTCTTTCGGTGGTGCAGTTGAAGACGGCGGTGTGGGAACGGAGGTGGCGCAAAAGACGAGGGGAACATCGGGGCAGCTCCTTGGAGGTGGAGGACGGGGTGGCTGAACCGGCGGGACGACGAGATCAATGACGGATCCTCATCTAGTATGGTGGATGAGGGACATCGAGGTGTTGCTGTGGACGACGTCGTCGGGGAAGAGGCTCCGGCTGGATGGTGGACGAAGGAGGGTGTGGGGCTTCACGGGTTTTCGCGGCCTCGGTGTACGAATGGGTGGGCGGATGGGATGGGAGTGGGGAACCATGGCTTAGGGACGTGCTTGTCCGAAATGTGGGGTAAGCTACAAAAGTACCCCCACCGATTTGAGCGAGGTGTTTCTTTCAGTTCAGGGGTATCACGGGCATTTCGCGTGTTGGGATTTCATAGGAGGTGGGAGTTTTCGCGTGCGTTGTAATTTTGGAATAGCAAGGCGCAGGTTGAGATGGAGGGAGTTGTAGGAGCACAACGAGACAAAGATATATCTTAAATATTTTGGGGTAACAAGGCGCGGGTTGAAGAGGCGGGAGCTTCGCAGCACGATAGACAGAGACGCTAGCTTGAAATTTCGGCATAACAAGGCGCGACTTCAAATTTCGGGAGAACAAGCTTAACATGTACCCAAAAAAGACAATTCACACCTCATCACTAGTGAGAGCTATGTCCTGTTTTACTATATTACTAGAAATGCATTCAAATACAACAAAAAAAATAAAAAAATCAAGACAACAAACATAACGTGTACAGTACCAAAACAATTTGCATTTCCCTCAACAATAAAAAAACGATGTGTGTTGTCTAGCATATGGACTAAATTGAGTACATTTTCCCTATTTGAATGGGATTGTACTCGGGTTAGTTATACAACCATCTAAATATTATCTTCACAACACATGACATGAATATAGGAGAAGTAAATTCCTATATAAATACGAACTACATGTACATACGATCTCAAATTCAAATATATGTATATATTTTATGTTGAATTCAAATCATAGTACATGTATGCTCTAGCTAGATGTTCGGAATCTAAACCATGTATGATATACTACGTACAATGTGTTTAACAAGCACAACACACACACACACAAACACCATTTAGACTAGTAAGGTACACGTGCATTGCACGCATGAGATTTGGCAACTAAATTATGAATAAATACCACATTATAGCATGTAAGCTTTGAGTCATATATGCATGATGTAGATGTTCGTTTAATTCTTATAGTTCATTTCATTCAAAATCATCTAGTTTTTATAAGAAAGCTAATCTATTTTAAGATTCATGGAATTGTGCGTCGTAAGGCATAAAATAGTTGCAAATCATGTAGAAAAACATTTGGGCAATTCTGATACGGAAGATTCTAGAACAAAGAAGAAGTGCTTGTGTTTTGAGGTTTGTGCATTATGCTTAAATTCAACCATGGAGTCCTCTAGATTGTACATGTGGCAAAATCTGGTGGAATCTAGATGATATCCAATGGCCAGTTGTGCTCAAATTTGCCATCTCTCCACCATCGGATTGGCCTCATCCAACGACCATCTTTCAAAGTTAAAGTTATCCGCACACTATATAAAAAATATAAAATATAATATATATAGGGGTATAGATATAGATATGTGATGCGAAAGCCACCCATCATCTCCAATTAGAATAGTGTGTCCATGCACGGATGCAATGTGGGAAACGATGTCTGCCATCGATATCTCAAATACAAATCAGTCCGACCTTGTTCAATGTGTATACAGTACAACATGCTCGTTTCCAAACCACACCACGCATATCTCAGTTATATTCATGCATGCATCGGTTTCAAACATCATGATCTCTTATTCAAATATTTGAATTCTACTTTACATTGATTATGATGTCACCTAGTCTTTTGCACCCACACAGTCATCTTCTCTTATAATTGTACCATTAACTTTCTCTCGTGCATGCATGCACATACAGTACAAGTCGGCATTATCCATCGCACACATGCAATCTTTTTCTTCAGGTTGGTCTCTGTCGGTGTCAAAACCGGCGGATCTCGGGTAGGGGGTTCCGAACTGTGCGTCTAGGATCGATGGTAACAGGAGATGGGGGACACGATGTTTACCTAGGTTCGGGCCCTCTCTATGGAGGTAATACCCTACTTCCTGCTTGATCGATCTTAATGAATATGAGCATTACAAGAGTTGATCTACCACGAGATCATAATGGCTAAACCCTAGAAGCCTAGCCTATATGACTATGGTAATGAGTATATCCTTTCCGGACTAACCCCTCCGGTTTATATAGACACCGGGGGGAATCTAGGGTTACATAGAGTCGGTTACATAAGAAGGAATCTTCATAGTCGATCGCCAAGCTTGCCTTCCACGCCAAGGAGAGTCCAATCCAGACACAGGTACAGTCTTTGGCCTTCATGTCTTCACAACCCATCAGTCCGGCCCACGGATAAAAGGCCGGATGCCCGAGGACCCCTTAGTCCAGGACTCCCTCAGTAGCCCCTAAACCTGCCTTCAATGACGAGGAATCCGGCGCGCATATTGTCTTCCGCATTGCAAGGCGGGTTCCCCCTTCCGAACTCCTAGTTGAGCTTCAAATGTAATGATTGTATCCGGACTTGTATGCACAACCGCAAAGGACATAATATTTCACGAGTTCAACTCACCGACCAATTTTTGATAATATGACACCACGCATGCCCGGCCACTTCTTGCGAACCGTTTTAGCCGGCCCGTCACCCCACGTCCCAAGATGTGGTCTTATTGGCGTGTCTTATCCAAACGGAGATCGTGCCTCCCTTTTTAAGGGATTCCTGTCAACCCGGACGTGGGTGACCCAACCGTCGCTTGGGTACAACTCCTTGGAAACAAGCAAGTTTTTGAGGCCCAAGAGGAGACGTTTGATATTTGCAGCCTTTATATAGGGGTATAGACCCGTCTTTTTCTTCCACGCTTGCCTCTTCCTTGACCCCTGCAACCCCGAGTTCCAGAACCCTGGTTTCGGTCGCCACAAGCCCCAATCATGTCCGGATCCAGCCATCAAGGCCGGTGGGTAGCTTCTTCTATCACTGAGGAAGATATCGCAAAGCTTCGGGCGGCGAGGTATGTAACACCCCGGATGTAACTTTCCCAATTTGTACTCCAACTCTTGCCATTTCCGGCCTTAAGTTATATTTATTTCCTTGGGTTCGGGTTTTGTCTCCGTGTGTTGTTGTCGTTGTCATGCATCTCATATCATGTCATCATGTGCATTGCATTTGCATACGTGTTCATCTCATGCATTCGAGCATTTTCCCCGTTGTCCGTTTTGCATTCCGGCGCTTCGTTCTCCTCCGGTGGTCATTTCTACCTTTCTTTCGTGTGTGGGGATTAAACATTTCCGGATTGGACCGAGACTTGCCAAGCGGCCTTGGTTTACTACCGGTAGACCGCCTGTCAAGTTTCGTATCATTTGGACTTCGTTTGATACTCCAATGGTTAACCGAGGGACCGAAAAGGCCTCGTGTGTGTTGCAGCCCAACACCCCTCCAATTTGGCCCAAAACCCACCTAACTCTGCTCCATCATCTAGAGCGTTCGATCACGATCGCGTGGCCAAAAACCGCACCTCATTTGGACTCTCCTAGCTCCTCCTATGCCTATAAATAGATCCCTCCACGAAATCCCGGTCTCCTCCCCCCTAACCCTAGATATTTTTCCCCGCAGCGCGCCGGACACGTCCGTCCACGCGCCGGACACCGCCGCCGTCCTCTCGCCGGACACCGCCGCCGTCCTCTCCCGCATTGCCACGTGGCTGAGCCCCACTTCGCCGCACCTCTCTCTGCCCGAGGCCCGCGCAGCCCAGGCCGGGCCCTTCCCGGCCCGAAGCCGCCTCGCCGCCCGCGCCCGAGGTCTCCTCGCCGCACCGCCCTTCTACCTCGTTGACGGGCCACCGCGCCGCCGCGGTCGACATCGTCGCCGGGCGCCGCCTCCTCGGTCCGGCGCCGCCCCGCCGCGCCGTTCCCGCCGCCCGAAGCCACCGCCTCCTCGCCGCGCCTCCCCGGCCTCGTCTCCGGCCGGATCCGGCCGCGGGAGAGCCGGATCCGCCGCCACTGACCTCGGCCACCGCCGTCCTCACCATCTCCGGCGAACCGCGGCGCCGCCTCGGTTCGCGTGCGTGAACAGTAAACCCTAGATCTCGGGGTGATTTTTTCTTCTAAGTCCCGAAAATCTCAGTCCAAGTGCTTATGTTCATAGTCCCGTAACTTTTCATCCGTAGCTCCGATTCATGCATATAGCATATAAAAATGTTCATCTCAGAGAGTACATCATTCCATTCCATTGCATCATTTTCATTTGAGCTCATCTTGATGCCCGAAATGCTGTTAGAAGAGGGCTACTTGAGTTAATTGTCAAATCTGCTAATCCGTTTAGGTTTTTGTCATTTTTGCCATGATTAATGTGTGCATGATATGCCCTGATGCTCTACATGTGTTTTGTTAAGGGTTTTGTCATCTTTCCAGAGGTGCAACCCATGTATTTTTGTGATGTGTGTGGTGACTTGTGCAAGCTTGCAAAGTGGTGCACTTGCTAATTCTGTTTTCAGGGACTTGGCAATTCCACTAAGTCCTTGATCTGTTTATCTCTTGTTGCCATATGTTGATGTTGTTTCCTAGTGATCCGTGCCTCTTTTGAGGATGATCAGTAAGGATGTTTTGTTATTCTTGTAGTGCTCTATCCATCCATGTCTTTGTTTTCAATTATGGAGCACCCTAGCTTGAGTCAATCGAGCTCTACTTTTGCTACTTTGTGAATCTGGGCAGATTGTCAACTTATTTGCAATTTTGCCGATGATGTTGTAGTTGATCCATGCATGCTATGCTATTGTTCTTGCCATGTCTAGCTTGAATTTTGTGCCTTCTTGATTGGTGTATGCTTGTCTTGCCATGACTTGCACCGTGATGAGTGCATCGAGCTCGTAAACATGCCTACTTGAGTTATATTTCAGCATGTGTCAGTTTTCACTAAGTCTGAAAACTGATTATGTTTTGCTATGTTCACATGCTTGCAATTGTATTTTCTGATCCCTTTTGGCTCAAGGTCACTAAGGGACTTTTGTTAAGCTCTTTGAGTAGCTCCATTCCATGCTTTACTTTTCCATGTTTAGGTCCTGTAGCATGTAGTTTTGTTGCTCCGAAGAGTGCTACCTGATCTAAAATTCCAGACAAGTGTTCATTTCACTAAGTCTGAGATCTGTTGCATCATATTGCTTGATCCTTGCACGTGGTTGATTGTATCCTTGTTGCTTGTTTGTCTTGTTTGGGTAGAGCCGGGAGACGAGTTTGCTAAAGAGGAGCCCGTTGAGTTTGCTTTCGAGGATCCAGTCAACTCTGACAACTGTGCAGGCAAGATGATCATACCCTCGAAATCACTACTATCTTTGCTATGCTAGATTGCTCGCTCTTTTGCTATGCCAATGCTACGATGCCTACCACTTGCTTTCAAGACTCCCAAATTGCCATGTCAAACATCTAACCCACCATGTCCTAGCAAACCGTTGATTGGCTATGTTACCGCTTTGCTCAGCCCCTCTTATAGCGTTGCTAGCTGCAGGTGAAGATTGGAGGCCGTTCCTCGTTGGAACATTTATTTACTTGTCGGGATATCATTATATTATCTTGTTATCTTAATGCATCTATATACTTGGTAAAGGGTGGAAGGCTCGGCCTCTTGCCTAGTGTTTTGTTCCACTCTTGCCGCCCGAGTTTCCATCATATCGGTGTTATGTTCCCGGATTTTGCGTTCCTTACGCGGTTGGGTTATAATGGGAACCCCTTGATAGTTCGCCTTGATTAAAGCTTTTCCAGCAATGCCCAACCTTGGTTTAACCATTCGCCACCTAGCCTTTTCTTTCCCTTGGGTTCTGTAGATTCAAGGGTCATCTTTATTTTAACCCCCCCGGGCCAGTGCTCCTCTAAGTGTTGGTCCAACCGAGCGATGTCCGGGGCTACCAGGGGCAACTCTGGGCTGGCCTACCCGACGTCTTGCTCATCTGAGTGTGCCCTGAGAACGAGATATGTGCAGCTCCTATCGGGATTTGTCGGCACATTCAGGCGGTGTTGCTGGTCTTGTTTTAACCTGTCGAAGTGTCTTGAAGAACCGAGATACCGAGTCTGATCGGAACGTCTTGGGAGGAGGTCTATTCCTTTGTTGACCGTGAGAGCTTGTCATGGGCTAAGTTGGGACTCCCCTGCAGGGATTTGAACTTTCTAAAGTCGTGCCCGCGGTTATGGGCAGATGGAAATTTGTTAATGTCCGGTTTTAGATAACTTGAACCTTAACTTAATTAAAATGAATCAACTGAGTGTGTTACCGTGATGGCCTCTTCTCGGTGGAGTCCGGGAAGTGGACACGGTGTTGGAGTAATGTTTGCGCAGGTTGCTCTCTAGTTTCTCGCTCGCGCTTTGCCTCCTCTTCTCGCTCTCTTTTGCGAATAAGTTGGCCTCTATACTTGCTAGTCGCTTGCTGCAGCTCCACACATATATTTATCCTTCCCCTACCTATAAGATTAAATAGTCTTGATCGAGAGGGTACGAGATTGCTGAGTCCCTGTGGCTCACAGATTACTATTACACCAGATACAGGGCCTGATGATTCCGCTCCAGGAGACGCGTTTGAGCTCAAGTGGGAGTTCGACGAAGACTCTCAACGTTACTATTTCCTTTCCCGATGATCAGTAGTGGTGCCCAGTTGGGGGTGATTGGGACCGTGTCGCATGTCGGGTTTTCTTTTATTTTGGTGCCGTAGTCAGGCCATGAGTGTTTGGATGATGTAATGTTATTTATGTACTTGATTGACGTGGCGAGTGTAAGCCAACTATGTTATCTCCCCTTTATGATTTATATTACATGGGATGTTGTGAAGATTGCCTAACTTGTGACATATGCCTTCAATGCGATTATGCCTCTAAGTCGTGCCTCGACACGTGGGAGATATAGTCGCATCGAGGGTGTTACAAGGTACCTGACCGCAGAAATCCATCACAGGCTTCCTACCGAGGGGCGGGTTATTCCCACCCCCAGATCCGGCGAGAGGGTCGTGTTCGTGTCCCACTTCCTCCGCGGGTTAGGCTTTGCACTTAACGCCTTCGTCCAAGGGCTCATGTTCTATTACGGGCTAGATTTTCACGATCTGGCCCCGGACTCTATTTTTGTTATCTCGGCGTTTATCATCACGTGCGAAGCCTTCCTCCGAACTACTCCGCACTTTGTCTTGTGGCTCAAGACCTTCGATGTGAAGCCGCAAGTGGTAGAGGGGAGCAGGCCGAGTGCGGCAGCGCTACAGTAAGCAAGCTTGCTAGAGCCATTTGGCTGAAAGGATCCTTCACCAAATATTCCGATCTATGGCAGCAGGGGTGGTTCTATATTACCGAGCCCCGCAGCTCCAAGTGGGCAACTGCACCCGCATTTCTATCCAGGCCCCCAACTCAGCTTGCATTGTGGATGAATAAGGGGCTAGATTGGGGATCAACGAATGATGTGCGAACTCTGCAGAGTCGCATCCGAAGCCTCATTGAGAGGAACATCGACATAGCCAATGTCGTTCAAGTAATACTAGTTCGTTGGACCCTGCCGTGCGAGCGACGGCCTCTCCGCCTATGGGAGTTCAATCCATAGGGGTCGCGAACTCTTTAGCACTTCTTCGGCACTACGCACTAAGGAATGTGGAGATTATTCTTTGGGAAACGAAGGCAATGGCCGGACACCACCGAAGATGTTGGCCTAGACTGTAACCATCCGGATAGCCCGGTAAGTACCCGTTTACCGAATACCCCGTAGTTAGATACCCAATGGCAAGATACCAACATTATCATCCTTCTTTCAGGGCTGGATAAAGAAGGTGGAATAGATTAGGTGTCCGGCTCCCCTTCCCGAAGACTCAGCCACTCATGTGTTAACAAGGATGCTGGCCTCGGTGCCATACCAGGCACCAGCAGGGGAGGGCGAGAAGACCCAAGATTACCTTGGTTCCAGAGGTAAGTCGGACACCGAGTCCGGAGAAATCAACCTTTCCTCGCCCGAAGCGGAGGCGAAAAAGGACCCAGTATCCCTTCTCCAAGCAGGAGGAAAAGGGCCACCTCCAAAGATTGGGAGGGGTGGTCTTTTAAGAAGGGCAAGATGCCACCGTCGAGCGGCCTGGGTTGGGAAAGCGACGCCGGTAAACAGCTCCAACAAGGGGACAAGCCCTCGTCCAAACCGTAAGAGAATCCGGAGTACTTCGATAACGTCCCGCTCCATTGCCGTTATCGAAGATATACGTAACACATTCATGCATTTTTACAGGTCGGCACAGAGTTTTTTTGGGCGATCCTGTTCTTTAGGGAGTCTCCTCCCGGAGATGATGGAGAGCGAGACGCCTCCTCCAACCTCCTCGCCAAACAAGGCGGATGACTCTGAAGTGTCATCGCGGAGGGTCCCTTTTGACCAACAAGTTGTGCAGGGGACAAAAGAGGCAGTACCGAGGGTGGAGCTCCGACCATCCGGGATTCCGGGGCTGACGATAACAAAGGCCCCGGACTGACTGGTTCGCAGCCGACGGTGATTCTGGAGACGGGTGAACAGATTCCTTCAAAGGATGATTGTGCTCCTAGAGCGGCTTTCGGAAACCCGGAGACTCCAGATATATTACGGGACATGTTGCGGAAAGCATCTGTCTCGGGAGAACATCGTACCTTGATGGGTACAGTGATTGAGAAGATTTCGTCCGCGAAGAGCGGATGAAATGAAGCCTTCATGAGCCTACAGAAGGGCTTCGAGGTGTGTGACATAATGTTTTCAGCTATGTTTCATTTGCAAAGATGCGCCTGTGTATAGGTAGTAGCCCCTGATACTCGAGTTAGCTTCCACTGGGAGGCAAACGGAGGATCAAAAAGGATTGTTTGAGGACTAACCTGATGAACTCTGAACACATGCTGCTTCTCCCTTGGCCACTTCCCGGACTATGGAGATTGCCGATTTGCAGTGAAAGCTTGATGTGGCAGGGGATGATCTTGCTTTAATCAATATGCGTCTTGACAAGTCGCAAGGTATGTCTTCGGGGCAATCCTCATACATTTGTTTGGTATAAGCATGATGCTGAGATTTAGATGCTGGAATATGCATGGCTGCAAATGGTGTTGCCACCGTTGAAGTTCTTCGAGTGGAGCTGTCTCGGGCCAAGGAATGGGCCCAGCATAGCAATGTTGCTGCCGAAAAGGCATCGGCTGAATTAAACGCCGAACAAGCTGCACGGCGCCAAGATGAGGAGAAGATATCCACAATGATGCTCGAAATGGAGAATGCTACCGGCCGCTGTGAATTTCTGGAGAAGGAGAGTAAAGCCTTAACGGCTGATCTGGACAAGGCCTTACATGAGGCGAGAGAAGCACGGTCGGAATGCAGAGCAGCCCGTGAGGAGGTTCGACAGGCGAGGGAGATTGTGGCTGGAAAGCCCTTTCTGCTGCAAACTAAGTTCGGTGACCCGAATTATGCCCAGCTTAACCAAGCATGGAGTTCTCCGGACGAGTTCTTGGACTTGCCGAAGAGTTCTACTGATGCGGCGCAGTATTACGAAGCGCGAGATGGATATGCAACGGAGAAGCTTTTTTGGTCGCAGTTTGGCGCATCAAAGCGCCCTCTGTTGCTCAATGAACAGATGTCCCAATGGGCCGAACTTCATAGGATATCCGGCGCTGCCATGAAGGATGCCGTAATCCGGTTGTGGCCAACCGAGCCTGTTCTGAATAGCTATTTCAGTTTGGTGCAGAGGCTTGTTGATGCGGTGCCGCGTATCGATGTTGTGAAGCGATCATCGTGCATTGAGGGTGCGCGAATGGCTTTTGCCCGAGTCAAAACATTCTGGGGGAAGATGAAGGCCATCGATGTTGCGACGAAGAGTCCGCCCAAAGGCAAAGACCGCACGGAACCAGAGCATTATTTTGAAGACGTCCTAGAGGCCGCCCGCTTTATAGAGGGTCAGTGCTCGAAAGACATAATGTTCGAGTGGGGTGTATGAAAATTGTAGAAGACAATTTTATAGTTAATCTATTTATGTTTTGCTTGAAAGCTTGAATTCCTCCTGTGCGGCCATTTTGATATAATCTAGAAGTTTTCCAGTCGTCGGCTTCAGCCCCCTCATAGGAAGTACAGGGGTGTTCGGAAAGGCATTTAATCACTCTTTATCCAACGTCTTGGTCGATGAAGGAGGTGATAAATACGGCGAACCAGGCAATCAGACTATAGGGCGTTAACGCTTTCACTTAGCCATAGGAGTTTTATTGTGGGGATACGACATAGCCCCCGGTATGTATGCGGCATATGGTGCCTTACATATTTGATCTGAAAAATATCCCTCGTGTAACACAGAGAATCGCTAAAGATTCCAAGAAGTCGTCAAGTGGTTGACCAGCTCACGCCGCATCATGACAGTCAGTTTTTGGCTTTCTCTACTGAGGTGCTCGTCCGATTTAGACTAGGGCACAATCGCACTAGTTCTCCCTTTACCACCCTTGCCGATAGAGCGGAACGTAGGGTAGAAAGCAGAGGAGCCGGGAAACCCAACTATTGACCCAAGACAATGATTCGGAGCTGATGCATATAAGGCCAAACTTGCGATGCCGAAGTATGCTATAGAGCTGTTTAGACTTTTACTGACAACTCATCTGTTCCCACACCAAGCCCCTGGCAGGTTATGCCAAGGTATTTCTGTGAAATAACCATAGGAGCCATATTTGTTGGGGAAACAATGTGGGTGATTAGTTTGGATATTGTTTAATTGGAACTAAGCAATATGCCATCCTCCCGGCTATTTGACATGCTCGGGGTTGGAGGCGGAGGAACAGGCATAGTAAATGCTCGAGAAATAGAGAGTGCGGTCTACAAAAAGTTATTTTGGACCTCCTGTCGCATGTCTGCGCCGCTAGTCCTCGGTGGGGGAATCCTTGATGGAAATATCCCCTTAGGTGAGAGTACGGATCCGGACTCCGATAGAGCCAGTTTCTGATGTTCATCCTGTTCGTCACCTGTTTTTAAAGGATAATGAAGGAAGAAATAAAAAGAAAATAAATAATAAAAAAAAAAGTTACTGGAGTGCTTGCAGGCTTGTCCGTATTATGCTTCTAGCAATGCCCATGGTATCTTGAGTGCGTAATGATGTATGCGCGGTACAAACTTTGTAGGTGTACGGAGTAGGCGGCGGACGCTGGGTTGCTATTTCCATTCTAGGAGTAGTTGATCCTCGGGTGGAGACTGCTTCTGACCCCCGGTGTTTCATTGGTGAACCTTTCCATCATCCATGTCGCTTGGTGGCCTCCTCCCCCTGTGTTCGGCGTTGAGCTTGCCGCCTGTTTAAAGACCCAACAGTTTCTGTTGGTATGATTAGCTGGTTTATCGGGGTGGCCATGAATCTGGCAGGGTCGGTCCAATATCCTGTCCAGGTTGGATGGTTCGTCTCGATCTGCCTTAAATGGCTTCTTCCGCTGACCGGGCTTGGGGTTGCTGAATCCGGCGTTGACCGTTGTGTCGCCTGATCTTTCATTGTCATTGCGATTGTTGTTTTTGCTTCCTCGTGGCTTGCCGTTGCCGTCTCGGATTTCAGAGGTGCCCTGGTTGCTAGTGCTATTGCTTCTACGAGCGAGCCAGTTGTCTTCTCCCGCGCAAAAGCGGGTCATCAGATCCGTGAGGGCTGTCATGGATTTAGGTCCTTGGACGAGGTGGCGTCCAAGCCATTCATCTCGGACGCTGTATCTGAAAGCCACAAGGGCTTCCGCATCCGGACAGTCGACGATTTGGTTCTTTTTGACTAAGAACCGAGTCCAGAGCTCCCTGTCTGATTCTCCGGGCTGTTGGACAATGTGACTTAGGTCATCGGCATCCGGTGGCCGGACATGTGTTCCTTGGAAGTTATCGGGGAAGGCCTCTTCCAAGTCCTCCCAGCTGCCTATGGAGTTTTCAGGTAGGCTGTTTAACCAGTACCGAGATGGCCCTTTTAGTTTTAGTGGGAGGTATTTAATGGCGTGGAGGTCGTCCCCATGGGCCATGTGGATGTGGAGGATGAAATCTTCTATCCATACCGCGGGATCGGTGGTCCCATCGTATGATTCAATATTGACAGGTTTGAATCCTTCAGGGAATTCATGATCCATTACTTCATCAGTGAAGCAAAGCGGGTGTGCGACGCCTCTATGTTGGGCCACACTATGACGTAACTCCGAAAGAGTCCCTTTGTGGTTTTCGGATCGGGCATGGCGAGGTTTGACACGTCCGAATATGTAGCCATCGTCGCGTGTCGAAGCATGCTTTCGGGATCCGTAGATCAGTCTTGCATTTCCTGCTCTATTGTCCAAGTCCCTCTGCAGGTTGTCTGGGTAATCGTGACCTGCGTTGTTCTTGCCTCTACGGCGAGGTGGGGTGGTCTGGTGTTCGGCTTGAGTTTCCTCTTTATCCGGACATAGTTGTCGGCGACCTGCCGCATTGTGTGACGATGGTATGGGCTCCAACGCCCCGTCATCGGACTGGTAAAGCGATCTGTGCTTTGGGTAGCTTTTGGCTAGGCCATTAAGGCCGTATTCTTCGGCGACCAAGACTTCGGTCCATCTGTCATTGAGTAGGTCTTGGTCAACTTGAAGCTGCTGCTACTTCTTTTTCAGGCTCCTTGCCATAGCTATCAGCCTACGCTTGAAGCGCTCTTGCTCGAGGGGCTCTTCGGGTACGATGAAGTCTTTGTCGCCGAGGCTTACCTCATCTTCGGAGAGCGGAAGGTAGTTGTCGTCCTCCGAACCTTCGCTGGGCGGGGCCAGTTCATCGGGACTGGCTTGCCCGTTTTCCTGTTCCTCCTGCTTGGATATTGCTCCCATAGGGTCTTCACTGCTTTCGGCGCCGTCCGGAGTACTATTTTCTCCAGCGCCATCGTTGTTGCGGCGTGACTTGGGGCGGCGTTTGGGGCGCCGGAACTTAGACTGTGTCTCAGGAGTTTTAACTAGATCTCCCTTGTCCTTGCCGCGAGGCTATTTAAGTGTATCGATCATGTACACGTCATATGAAGGGGTGGCCGTCCCACGCCTGATGACTGGCGGGTCTTGGCCTTGCTCCTTATCGGCATTGTCGTCTATGCTGTCAATATCTTCGGAGCCAGAAGCGGGCATGTCGGTTAAGTCCTCGAGAGTGGCTATGAAGTGGGTGGTGGGTGGGAAGCAAAATTCTCCATTGTCAGCCTCTAGCTTGAACTGGACATAGTTCGTCCGTGAGTCCCCCATCGGGGACAGGTTTTTCAATGAGTTCAGCACATCGCCAAAGGGCGAGTGTTGGAAGACTTCTGCAGCGCTGAAATCGATGATTGATAACCGATCTAGCTCAGTGTCCGGGAGCGCGCAAGGTTCAGAACTTAGAGTCAGAAACGAGTCCAAAATTCCTTTGACACTGACATTGCCTGGTGTTGAGTTTGTGTGAGGCTCCAACACAGCGGACTCTGTGGCTTCGGATGGTGCCAATTGCTCCGGATCTAAGGTCATAGCAGTTACAGGAACCATCTCCAGAACCTGGTCCGATGACAGATTTAAGTCATGTTCATTGGAGCGAGGGGGAGCGATCGCCGCGGTCTCAAAACCATTGAAGATCAAGTCTCCACGGATATCCGCGACATAGTTCAAGCTTCCAAATCTGACCTGATGGTCAGGGGCGTAGCTATCAATCTGCTCCAGATGGCCAAGCGAGTTGGCCCGCAGCACGAAGCCACAAAATACGAAAATCTTTGGACAGCGTCACTATAGACGATCGGAGGGGCCATCGAACCTCTCGTTGACGACATAGTGGAACTCTCAATGAAAGCACCAATGTCGGTGTCAAAACCGGTGGATCTCGGGATGGGGGTCCCGAACTGTGCGTCTAGGATCGATGAGACGAGGGACATGATGTTTACCCGGGTTCGGGCCCTCTCTATGGAGGTAATACCCTACTTCCTGCTTGATTGATGTTGATGAATATGAGTTTTACAATAGTTGATCTACCACGAGATCGTAATGGCTAAACCCTAGAAGCCTAGCCTGTATGACTAGTAATGAGTATATCCTTTCCGGACTAACCCCTCCGGTTTATATAGACACCCAGGGGGGGAATCTATGGTTACATAGAGTGGGTTACATAAGAAGGAATCTTCATAGTCGGTCACCAAGCTTGCCTTCCACGCCAAGGAGAGTCCAATCCGGACATAGGTACAGTCTTCGGCCTTCATGTCTTTACAGCCCATCAGTCCGGCCCATGGATAACAGGACGGCCGCCCCACACACAGTACCAGTCGGCATTATCCATTGCGGACCCCTTAGTCCAGGACTCCCTCAATCTCCCATGCATGCACACACACACACACACACACACCTCCCCCTCCCCATCATATCGGGCATTCTTTATCTCTCACATGCATGCGCAACGATCGATGTTCCTCTATGTGTGTGTATATATAGCTAGGTCTTTCACAGTTTTCCACACAAACCGATCAATCTATATATCTAGTGAGGTCTCACCCTCTTTCCCACGTCCACATCGATCAATCTATACCTCTCTATATAGGATTACATAGCTAATACACCCACATTAATTATATATCCAACGTCCCACTCTCATCATCCATGCCTCCGCTTCATCTCTCAGAAGCGCGCACAGTGGCGCAGACAGGGGGAAGCAAGGGCCCTGCCCCCCTAACATCACTATATATCGAGGCTAATATGAATGTGATCATTAGACAATTGCTAGTAAAATGGTTTATGTTGATGAATTGGCCCTCCTCGTAAAGGATTAGCAATGCTTGGCCCCCTAGCTCATTTATTTTTCATGGCTCCGCCACTGCGCGCAACATCGCATGTTCTCGCCCCTCTCTTCAAATATCGATCTCACACTTGTGCACTCCTTCATAGTCTCCCTCCACTTGGCCCCTCACACCATCTTCTAGCCTCCCACCGGATTTTTCCACATGTACAATCTAGCAGACTCCATGGTCGAACTTAAGCATAATGCACAAACCTCAAAACACAAGTGCTTCTCCTTTGTTCTAGAATCTTCCATATCATAACTGCCCAAACTTTTTTCTAGTTGAATTTCCATTATTTGTTTTTACTTTATGCTTTACAACGCACAATTCCATGAATCATAAAATAGGTTAAGGGCTTCTTTGATTCAAAGGATTTTCAAAGGAATTTTGGAGGATTCTAATCCTTAGGAAATTTTTCCTATCTTGGTTGTTTGATTCATACGGTTGTAACCACATAAATTTTTCCACAGGATTCATTTGCACTAGATTTCATAGGAAACATCCCACTCAAACCACTTTGAAAGAATCCTGTGTTTTTTCTATGCACAATCAAACACTCGTACAATCCTGTAGGATTCAAGGCGACATTCCACTCTAATCCTATTCCCGTGTTTTGGAAATCCTACGAATCAAAGAGGCCCTAGCTTTTTTATAAAAACTAATTTATTTTGAATGAGATGAACTATAAGAATTAAATGAAGGTCTATATCAGGCATATATGACTCAGAGCTTACATGCTATAGCATGGTATTTATTCATAATTTCTTTGCCAAATCTGATGCATGCAATGCAGGTGTACCTTACAAGTACTTCGAGTATGTGCAAAGACATAAATTAGAATTCCAATGGCACGCTACACAATGTCTCTCTTACAGTTCATGAAGCTACATGGCACATGTGGAGGCATTGTCACGACCTCCTTGTGTGGATTGATCACAGTGACGTGCTGCTGCTTCTAGAAGAATGGACTCGTCCTCTCTGAGGCACACTGGCGGTACATGCACGAAGCGAGGATGTGCATGCACGCCACGCACGCACTCATTCCCTCGCACGCACACGCGGGTACACGGGGCAATACATTTTTGTACGAAGATCCATCCCATGTGATAATTTGACGCGTGTAAAGTCCTTCATTTCATTGATGGTAAATTAATATAGTGCATGCAAATTGAGTGGACGTGAGTGCGGAAGGAAGACATTACTACTCCACTGGAAATAGCTTCCGTGAAGTTTCATGACTTTTGGAGTTGTGCAGAATAGGTCTCTAATATTTGCTCCTTTTCCAGCCCAGAATTCCAGCTGTCGGCATTCTCCCTCTTCACGTAAACCTTGTAAAATAAGAGAGAATAGGCATAATAATTGTGACATTATGTGTAATAACATCCCATAATGCAATAAATATTGATACAAAAGCATGGATGAAAATTGGACGTATCAACTCCCCCAAGCTTAGACCTCGCTTGTCCTCAAGCGGAAGCCGATATCGAAAAATATGACCACATGTTTAGAGATAGAGGTGTCGATAAAACAAAATTCAGACATGAGGGCATCATGATCATTCTTAGAACAACAACATATATATATATATACTGTCATATGATTTCTTATGCTAAAGTAACAATTCATTCACAAATTAAAGTATGAACCATAAACTTCATTGAAAACTAACAAACTATAATCTCAGTCATTGAAGCAATTGCAATTTATCATAACATTGGAAAGAGTCAATATAAGAGCTTTTCAGCAAGTCCACATACTCAACTATCATTTAGTCTTTCACAATTGCTAACACTCATGCAATATTTCTGGGTATGAAGTTTTAATCGGACAAAGAATGATAGGGGCTTATAGTTTTACCTCCTAACATTTTACCTCAAGGGTAATGTCAACAATAATAGTTCATGAAAACTCACATCCAATTAGCTATATATATTAGGATCTTTCCAACACATAGTGCTTGCCAAAGGATAAAATGTAAAAAGGAAAGGTGAAAACCACCATGACTCTTGTATAAAATATAAGAGAAGGATAAAAGATAGGCCCTTCGCAGAGGGAAGCAGAGGTTGTCATCTGCTCTTATGGTTGAATGCATAGAATATTAATGCAAAAGAACGTCACTTTATATTGCCACTTGTGATATGGACCTTTGTTATGCAGTCTGTCGCTTCTATTTCTTCCACATCACAAGATCATATAAAGCTTATTTTCTCCACACTAATAAATCATACATATTTAGAGAGCATTTTTTATTGCTTGCAACAATGAAAACTTACTTGAAGGATCTTACTCAATCCATAGGTAGATATGGTGCACTCATGGAAAAATGGGGTTTAAGGATATTTGGAAGCACAAGTAGTATCTCTACTTGGTGCAAGGAATTTGGCTAGCATGAGGGGGAAAGGAAAGCTCAACATGTGGATGATCCATGACAATATAATTTATTTCGGATGTAAGAAAACATAACCCATTACGTTGTCTTCCTTGTCCAACCTCAACTTTTTAGCATGTCATATTTTAATGAGTGCTCACAATCAGAAAAGATATCCAAGATAGTATTTTTATATGTGAAAACCTCTCTTTCTTTATTACTTCCTATTAATTGCAACGATGACCAAAACTATGTTTGTCAACTCTCAACAACTTTTATTCATCATACTCTTTATATGTGAAGTCATTACTCTCCATAAGATCCATATGATCTCTTTATTTATTTTTGTTCTTTCTCTTCTCTTTTATTTGTATTCCCTCCAGATCATGGCAAGATAATCAGGCCCTTGACGCATAACTAATCTTTATTATATATAGCTCACATACTCGATTACATAGAAGGATCATAAAGCAAAACTCAAAACTAGATCATACTAAAACTTTATTCTATTAGATCAAGATATAACCAAAAGGATCGAACTAAGAAAAACGGTAAAGATAAAAGTGTGATGGTGATACGATACCGGGGCACTCCCCCAAGCTTGGAAGTTGCTAAGAGGAGTGACCATACCCATGTGTTTATGACTCTTTCTTCGGAGGTGAAGGAGATGGTGATGATGATGACAATTGTGCCTTCAGCTTTTTCATATTGTAATTGAGAAGAGCGATCTCCTCCTTTAAATCATCGACCTCCGATTCCAGCTTCAAGATCTTGTCACATAAATCTTCTTTGGTTTTGTTCCGAAAACGAGAAGGAATAGATCGATTGTTAGACAGTTTAGCCCTCTTAGGGAGACTAGACTTCTTGAACTTCACGCGCATATCCCCAAGTTGAGGTACAGGAACATCCTCCTCCTCCGAACTTGAATCATTAATCCTTCTTAAATGAGCATCCTCCTCTTCATCCATAGTTTGACCACAAGGATAGGTCCCCATAGGTCTTTGGGTCAGCAATGAGGTGTGAGACATAGCTCTCTCCGTCGGAGTCTTGAGATGACATCTTGCTCTAAATCTACAGCAGAAACAGATCGAAACAAAAACAAAGGATATTTGCGTGGTATGGTGATCAAAACCTTAGGGAGATTATATAATGATTTTTTACCGACCAAAAGAAGTATCACACAAGAAAACGGAGTCCGGAGAGCACATGAGGTGCCCACGAGACAGGGGGCACGCCCAGGGGGGTAGGGCGCGCCCTCCACCCTCGTGGAAGCCTTGTGTCCTTCTCGGACTTCTTCTTATTTTTCCTATTTTCTTAAATATTCCAAAATGGAGAAAAATTGCTATTAGAACTGTTTTGGAGTCGGTTTACTTACCGTACCACATACCTCTTCCTTTTCGGAGTCTTAAACGTTCTAGAAAGTGTCCCTTATGTATTCCTCTAGGGTTACGGTTTCAATAACATTAGTTTCAACATTTATGGGATTACCTGAGATATAAATATTGATTCTTTGATCGTTCACTACCCTTGGATTTGTGCCTTCGAAGTTGTTGATTTTTATGGCACCAGAATGATAGACCTCCTTGATGACGTAAGGACCTTCCCATTTAGAGAGGAGTTTTCCTGCACAAAAAATCTTCAACGAGAGTTGTATAGCAATACATAATCACCTACATTAAACTCACATTTTTGTATCCTTTTGTCATGCCATCTTTTAACTTTCTCTTTAAACCGTTTGGCATTCTCATAGGTCTGGATTCTCCATTCACCAAGTGAGCTAATGTCAAAAAGCCTCTTCTCACCGGCAAGTTTGAAGTCATAGTTGAGCTCTTTAATGGCCCAATATGCCTTATGTTCTAGTTCGAGAGATAAGTGACAAGCTTTTCCATAAACCATTTTATATGGAGACATACCCATAGGATTTTTATATGTAGTTCTATAGGCCCATAATGCATCATCAAGTTTCTTTGACAAATTCTTTCTAGATCTATTAATAGTCTTTTGCAAAATTAATTTAAGCTCTCTATTACTCAATTCTACTTGACCACTAGACTGTGGATGATATGGAGATGCAATTCTATGATTAACATCATACTTAGCAACCATCTTACGAAAAGCACCATGAATAAAATGTGAACCACCATTAGTCATTAAGTATCTAGGGACTCCAAACCTCGGAAAAATAACTTCTTTAAGCATCTTAATAGAGGTGTTATGATCAGCACTACTAGTTGGAATAGCTTCTACCCACTCAGTAACGTAATCAACATCAACTAAAATATGTGTATACCCATTAGAGGAAGGAAACGGTCCCATATAATCAAAGCACCAAACATCAAATGGTTCAATAACAAGTGAATAATTCATAGGCATTTCATGACATCTACTAATATTACCAATTCTTTGACATTCATCACAAGACAAGCCAAACTTATGGGCATCTTTGAAGAGAGTAGGCCAATAAAAACCGGATTGCAATACCTTATGTGTAGTTCTATCTCCAGCATGGTGTCCTCCATAAGCCTCAGAGTGACACTTGCGTAGGATCTATTCCTGTTCATGCTCAGGTACACAATGTCTGATGACACCATCTAGTCCTTCTTTATGTAGGTGTGGGTCATCCTAGAAGTAATGTCTTAAATCATAGAAAACGTTTTCTTTTGCTGGTATGTGAAACTAGGTGGTATGAATTTAGCAACAATGTAATTAGCATAATCAGCATACCATGGAGCAGTACTAGAAGCATTTATGATAGCTAGTTGTTCATCAGGAAAGCTATCATCAATAGGTAGTGGGTCATCAAGAACATTCTCTAACCTAGACAAGTTGTCTGCAATGGGGTTCTCAGCTCCCTTTCTATCAATAATATGCAAATCAAATTCTTGTATCAGGAGAACCCATCTAATAAGTCTAGGTTTAGCATCTTTATTTTCCATAAGATATTTAATAGAAGCATGATCAGTGTGAACAGTTACTTTAGAATCAACAATATAAGGTCTGAACTTATCACTAGCATCACACATAATTTCAAAGGGTAAATTCCAATCAGGTGGCTGAATAATAGGTGCAGAAATCAAGGCTTTCTTAAGTATTTCAAATGCTTCTACACAATCATCATCAAAGACAAAAGGAACATCTTTTTATAAGAGATTAGTCAGAGGCCTGGAAATTTTTGAAAAATCTTTAATGAACCTCCTATAAAAACCTGCATGACCAAGGAAACTTCTTATACCTTTAATGTCCTTTGGACACAACATCTTTTCAATAGCATCAACTTTAGCTTTATCAACTTCAATACCTCTTTCAGAAATTTTATGCCCCAAGACAATACCTTCATTAACCATAAAAGTGGCACTTCTCCCAATTCAAGACAAGATTAGTTTCTTCACATCTCTGCAAAACTCAATCAAAGTTGCTTAAGCAATCATCAAAAGAAGTTCCATATACAGAGAAATCACCCATGAAAACCTCAACAATCTTTTCACAAAAGTCAGAAAATATAGCAATCATACATCTTTGAAAGGTAGCATGTGCATTGCATAAACCAAAAGGCATACGTCTATAAGCAAAGGTATCGAAAGGGCAAGTAAAAGTGGTCTTTTCTTGATCTTCTTTTGACACAGGTATCTAAGAGAAACCAGAATAACCATCTAGAAAGCAAAAATGTGTATGTTTGGATAACCTTTCTAGCATTTGATCAATAAAAGGTAAAGGGTAATGATCCTTTTTAGTGGCTTTATTTAATTTGTGGAAATCAATTACCATTCTATAACCTGTAACAATTCTTTATGGGATCAATACATCTTTATCATTTGGAAGAACAGTAATACCTCCCTTTTTAGGGACACAATAGACATGACTTACCCACTGACTATCAGCAATGGGATAAATTATACCTGCCGCCAGAAGCTTTAGTATTTCTTTTTCTTACCACTTCTTTCATCTTAGGATTTAACCGTCGTTGGTGATCAATAAACGGTTTCGCGTATTTCTCCAATTTTATTTTGTGCTAGCATAGAGTGGGACTAATGCCCTTAAGATCATCAAGAGTATATCCAATAGTAGCATGGTGCTTCTTCAGAGTTTTCAATAATTTCTTTTCTTCATGCTCTGAAAGTTTAGCACTAATAATAATAGGATATATCTTCTTTTCATCAAGATAATCGTATTTAAGAGTATAAGGTAATGGTTTAAGCTCAAACACGGGATCACCCTTGGGTGGAGGAGGATCCCCTAGGATTTCAATAGGCAAGTTGTGTTTCAAAATAGGTCCCTGTTTAAAGAATACTTCATCTATTTCCCTTCTTTCATTCATAAACATATCATTTTCATGGTCGAGCAAATATTGTTCTAAAGGATCATTCGGAGGCACGACAATAGAAGCAAGACCAATAATTTCATATTTACTAGGCAATTCTTTATCATGGGGTTGTCTACGAAATTTAGCAAAATTAAACTCATGAGACATATCCCCCAGACCAATAGTAACAACATCCTTTTTGCAATCTATCCTAGCACTAACAGTATTCAAGAAGGGTCTACCAAATATAATTGGACAAAAGTTATCTTATGGGGAACCAAGAACAAGAAAATCAGCAGGATTTAACTTTCCCAAACAAGAGTTCAACATCTTTAACAATCCCAACTGGTGAAATAGTGTCTCTATTGGCAAGCTTAATTGTAACATCAATTTCCTCTATCTCAGCAGGTGCAATATCATGCATAATTTGTTTGTATAAGGAATGAGGTATTGCACTTGCACTAGCACCCATATCATATAAGCCATGATGGCAATGATCTCCTATTTTAACATAAATAATATGCATGCCTACAACATGTCTATGTTTATTTTTAGTATCAAGTCTAGCAATTCTAGCAGCTTCATCATAGAAGTAAATAACATGCCCATCAATATTATCGGCCAAGAGATCTTTAACCATAGCAATACTAGGTTCAACTTTAATTTTCTCAGGGGGTGTAGGTGTTCTAGTATTACTCCTACAAACCACAGTTGAAGCTTTAGCATGATCCTTTATTCTAACAGGGAAAGGTGGTTTCTCAATATAGGCAGTAGGAACAATAGGATCAACATTATAAGTGATAGTATTTTCTTCAACTTTAATAGGTGCAACTACTTTTACTTCAATGGGAGCATTATATTTAAACCACTTCTCCTTAGGGAGATCAACATGAGTAGCAAAGGATTCATAGAAAGAAGCTACTATCTCAGAGTCAAGTCCATATTTAGTGCTAAATTCATGGAAAACATCGGTATCCATAAAAGATTTAACACAATCAAACTTGGGTGTTATACCTGATTCCTTACCTTTGTCGAGATCCCAATCTTCAGAGTTGCGTTCAATTCTTTCCAATAAATCCCATTTGAATTCAATAGTCTTCATCATAAAAGAACCAGTACAAGAAGTATCGAGCATGGAGCGATTATTGAGAGAAAGCTGAGCATAATTTTTTTGAATAATAATTTCTCTTGAGAGCTTATGATTGGGGCATGAATATAACATTTACTTAAGCCTCCCCAAGCTTGAGCGATGCTTTCTCCTTCGCGAGGCCAGGAATTATATATATATATATATATATATATATATAATTACGACCACGATGAACCAGATGCATAGGATAAAACTTCTGATGAAATTCCAATTTCAATCGGTTGTAGTTCCATGATCCCATATCATCACATAGCCTAAACCATGTCAATGCCTTTACCTTCAAATATAAAGGGAAGACCTTCTTCATGATAACATCCTAGGGCATACCTGCAAGCTTAAATAATCCACAAACTTCATCCACATAGATTAGGTGCAAATCAGGATGTAATGTTCCATCACCTGTGAAAGGATTAGCTAGCAGTTTCTCTATCATACCCGAAGGAATTTCAAAGTAAACATTTTTAGTAGGTTCAGTAGGTTGAGGAGCAACTCTTTGCTCTACTGGTCGGGGTGAAGATACACCGAACAAGGCCCTCAAAGGATTATGTTCCATAGTAACAAGTGACAGTAAATTTCAGCACACTATATAAATTTTTCCTTACAAAATTCCACCTACCAAAGGCGCTTCAATCCCCGGCAACGGTGCCAGGAAAGAGTCTTTTTGACCCACAAGTATGGGGATCTATTGTAGTCCTTTCGATAAGTAAGAGTGTTGAACCCAACGAGGAGCAAAAGGAAATGATAAGCAGTTTTCAATAAGGTATTCTGTGCAAGCACTGAAATTATTGGTAACCGATAGTTTTGTGATAAGGTAATTTGTAACGGGTAACAAGTAACAAAAGTAAATAAGGTGCAGCAAGATGGCCCAATCCTTTTTGTATCAAAGGACAAGCCTGGACAAACTCTTATATAAAGGATAACGCTCCCGAGCACACATGGGAATTATCGTCAAGCTAGTTTTCATCACGTTCATGTGATTCGCGTTCGGTAATTTGATAATTTGATATGTGGGTGGACCGGTGCTTGGGTACTGCCCTTCCTTGGACAACCATCCGACTTATGATTAAACCCTCCTGCAAGCATCCACAACCACAAAAGAAGTATTAAGGTAAACCTAACCATAGCATGAAATGTATGGAGCCAAATCAGCCCCTTACAAAGCAACTCATAAACTAGGGTTTAAGCTTCTGTCACACTAGCAACCCATCATCTACTTATCACTTCCCAATGACTTCCCCTAGGCCCAAACAATGGTGAAGTGTCATGTAGTTGATGTTCACATGACACCACTAGAGGAGATACAACATACATCTCATCAAAATATCGAACGAATACCAAATTCACATGACTACTTATAGCAAGACTTCTCCCATGTCCTCAGGAACAAACATAACTACTCACAAATCATATTCATGTTCATAATCAGAGGGGTATTAATATGCATAAAGGATCTGAACATATGATCTTCCACCAAGTAAACCAACTAGCATCAACTACAAGGAGTAATCAACACTACTAGGAACCCACAGGTACCAATTTGAGGTTTTGGGACAACGATTGGATACAATAGATGAACTAGGGTTTTAGATGAGATGGTGCTGGTGAAGATGTTGATGGAGATTGACCCCCTCCCGTTGAGAGGATCAATGGTGATGATTTCCCCCTCCCGAAGGGATGTTTCCCCGGCAGAACAGCTCCGCCGGAGCTCTAGATTGTTTCCGCCTCGTGGCGGTGGAGTTTCGTCCCGTGAGCATGCTTATGACTTTTTCTTGGACGAAAGACTTCATATAGCAGAAGATGGGCACCGGAGGCCTGCCAGGGGGCCCATGAGATAGGGGGCGCGCCCATGGGGGTAGGGCGCGCCCCCACCCTCGTGGCTAGGGTGTGGGCCCCTGTGGTTAATTCTTTCGCCAGTATTTTTTATATATTCCAAAACATGCTCCCATGAAGTTTCAGGACTTTTGGAGTTGTGCAGAATAGGTCTGTAATATTTGCTCCTTTCCAGCCTAGAATTCCAGCTGCCGGCATTCTCCCTCTTCATGTAAACCTTGTAAAATAAGAGAGAATAGGCATAAGAATTGTGACATTATGTGTAATAACAGCCCATAATGCAATAAATATTGATATAAAAGCATGATGAAAAATGGACATATCACCACTAGGCATGCATCGTAGGCGTGGTGAGCTGCCCTCCTTCCCCGCCAGCGATGAAGTGACCTAGTCGGTTGCTGCTGCAGTGAACTTGCAACGCTATGTCGGTTTGCAACCTTGACAATCACTCCATCTATATGTATTGTTTTCCTGTAAAAAATACTTGGTCATTTGGAAAAAGATGGTAATTGATTTATCACTAGTTTTAGAATGCTTGGTCGTGACAATCAACCAAAGCCACAACCAGAAGTCTCCATCGCGTAAGTACTTTACAGTCAGTCGCACCAACAGACGGTCAATCGGACCCGCGTCTCACTAAAGGGACACGCATCGGCTTGGTCTAACATGTACGACCAGTTACATCACTGACTTGTGTGACCGCATTTGAGCAGTGTAGTACTCCCTCTTTCTCAGTTTACAAGTCTTGCACATGTACCTAGGTCGTTAATTTGACCAACTTAATAAGAGGCATACATTACAAAAAATCTATCATTACAAACTTCAAATATTCTATTTTTTATGTTAAACAATTTATGTTCTACTAAACTCATGGGGAGTACTTGAAATTTATGTTCCATTAAACTCATCGAGAGCCGTTTCGGGCCTCAAAACCAAAACCATCAATTAATCTTTACCTTGTTCCCATCACATTCCAAAGTACTAGTGCTACAATTAAGTGCAAGCCTGCTCACACCTACCAGTACGTACCAGACCTGAACGTGTTCCCACTATGCAGGTTTTAGTACTAGTGCTAGTACTTAGGTTATAAAATGGGGAACTACCTAACCAAAAATTACTCTACCTTCCTACTCACAAGTCCTCCTTCTTCGTCCATCCTTGTCATGGCCGATGTGCAGAGCTCTAGGTCGAGAACTACTCGTAACAAGGGAGCGGCAACCAAGGCTGCGGAAAAAAAGAGAGGGCTCGCTGCCATGCAGAGACCTCGAAAGATCTCTCACGGGCAGGCAATGGCTCCCAGGAATGCCCTAGCCGCGGAGGCGGACATGGCGAGCTGGCGGCGCTGGAGTCGTTATCCCTCGATGACATGCCCGATCAGCTCAATAAGCACCTCAATAAGCAGAAGGAGTTCATCCACGGCTTGGTGGAGCTACTAAAGGAGAGCCTCGATGACATGCCCACTGAGCTCAATGAGCAGGGGGAGTTGACCGCTGGCTTGGTGATGCTGCTGAAGAAGAGCATTGCCTCGGAGAAGAAGGCGACCGGAGAAATCTTGCAACTTTAGGAGGACAAGGCGAAGCTCTGCCACGAGCTCGACCTGCCGAAGGAGGAGAGCGCCGGCTGGAAGAAGCTGCATGAGAATAGTAGTTCCTCGATGAAGATTCTATAGGCCCTCATCATGGAACAGAAGGAGGAGTTGGCAAAGCTCCGCATCGAGCACCCGACTGTTGTCAAGGTACGTAATGCGGCCGTGGAACAAATGATGAAGTCTCGCTTCGAGAAATCCCGCATCATGGACACAATGAAGAATACGGAACGCACATACGCACAAGGAGATGGAGGTCGTGGAGGCGATGAAGAAGCAGTTACAACTCCGGGGCCAACAACCCTTCATGTAGGGAGAGCAGCACCCCAGACTTGTGTATGCGTCTTCCTCTTTTTGGGGTGATAATCTTCCTTCTTCTTTTGCTCCTGTGTTTCTTCTTTTGCTTCGGGTGTTTTGCCGCACGTGTCACGTTCTCTGCAAGGAATGAATTGAACAATGCTAAAAATGAGATGACTGGCAAATTAGATCATTCTTTATTGCCAATAGAGCAATGCCTCTTGCTAGTGATATATAATAAGAGTAGATAGTAGAGATATGGCACTAGGCTGCTGTGTTTCGTGCTCCTCCGTCGTACTCAAGTGGAAAACATGAGTATAGCGCATGGTTCTTTGCTCCTCCTCAGGTCGTCGGCACATTTATACGAGCAGTCAAATCACAAGGCCCCGCCTTCCAGCAGTAATGAGCTATCAAATCACGAAGGCCCTCGCCTCTCTTGAAATCGACCTAGCTAGACCGCCCCGCCCTCCAGCCTTTTAAAAAATGTATACTTTTGTACAGTAGTTGGATCAATGGATTGCGCCATGGAGCAAAACTAACAAGATGAAATTAAATAAAAAAGGTGGTACATATAGAGAGTGCTCATCGCCAAATTATGCATATAGTACTATTTAAAAAGTTAGTATGTGCTTAAATGGGGTGCTAAATTATATTAAAGAAATTATCATACCTATTTAATTCTTGGGTTCTTATTATTTATGCCACTAGTTTGTGTATCACTACTTAGTTTTGCCACTAGAAGTTACAACTACTCAAAAATGCCATCGATCCGTGAGATGCCTGCTCAAAAATGCAATTGGATATCTCAAAAATGCCATCGTTAAGTTAGATGTTTGCTCAAAAATACAATTAGACATTGTGATTTTCACGTCAAACCTGTTGACCATGTTACATGACAAAAGTAAGCTGATTCTCACAATGATAAGTGTGTCCCCGCTTGTCAGGAGTAACCAAGCGAACAATTTTACAGGAAAATAATAACGCTGTTGGGATCAAGTAGGCCCCACACTTTATTTTATTGTAGTGAGATAGAGGGAGAGCTGGCATGTTGGTCCATCAGTATTTATGTCATTATAACATGGCAAAAGAGATTTGAGTCACAGTAATGGTGTCTAGCACAACACACCCGTCAAATAAAACTAAGCACCCTAAAATTCTTTGACAAAACTAAGCCCCCTGGAATTCTTTGACAACTAAACTGCTGGCTATATGATGTTGGCCATATATATTGTACGTATATAATGTGAAGAAATGAGTGGTAGTCATAGTACTATACCAACTAAAAGATGAACTGTAAGAAATACTAGTATGTACGTACTGAAGAGTTAAAGTAACGAGAAGAAACATAACATAGTTCTGCTGGGGGCTCAGCACAACACACCCCTCATATAAAACTAAGCACACCAGAAATTAAACTAAGCAACTAATCTGGTAGACACTGCATTAGAACCACCATGAGCAACAACACTACCACCTCACTCGGAGTCCTTGTCCACGTCCTCGACTTCGTCCTTTTCCCTCTTCCTCTTGGCCGATACTTCTTTGCTTGAACCGCACACTTGGCTCTTGCTCTTCGGCCAACCCTTGTAGATATTGAAACAAAGGTAGCCATCCATTGCAACGTAGTGGATGTGGTCTATATCTAGTACATTCCACTCCCATGCATGATGAAACGTGTGCGGAGGTTTCTTCAGTGTACCGTACGAAGGATGAACCATGGCTCCTGCTAGTGTCAGCATTGAAGGGTGATGACGGGAGGGCACCAACCCTTTCTTCTGGAGGTCGAAGGGGTTGGCTACAATGAGGCCTACCCGATCCAGGACTTCCCTGTCATTCCTAAAGTCTATAGTAATGAATTTGACTCAGCCGTCCTTGAGGAAGTTCTTAAAATCCTGTTACTCAACGTCGGCATGGCATATGTGGTATATCAAGCATAAGTCATGCACACAAACCTGGATCACGGCGGGCTTCTTCTTCTTTGCCTCCTTTAGAGTCTTCTCGCTTCGCAGGACTGTGGTGTACTCAACATCTAGCCCAACGACCCACTCATCCTTTGAGTTTTTGAACATGCGTCTGAAGTGAGCAAGGCATCCTTTCACCGTTGTAGAAGAACGGGTGTAGATGACGTCAAACTCATCGCCGGTGATGGTTCTAACCTTGCACTCACTGCCAATCATGGAGATTTGGGACGCCATGGATTGGGAGGAGGGTTAGGATTAATGGAACTGCCGTAATGTGAAAGGATGAGACGACTAGGAGCGAACTGCCGTAATGTTAAAGGACGTCCGGGGACGAGTACGAGCGAAAACTGCCAGCGGTTTTTGTAAAATTGCTGAGTGGGGCATGCGAACGGCAGGGTAGTGGCTTGCCTAGTGGATAAATGGATTCATGCACAGTACTATGGGGGCCCAATTAGATGTCATGTCTACTCGACGCCCAATTAAATTGCTTTTGATGTCATGTCAAGCGTCAGGAGAATTACAGCTGATACGAAGCTCTCCATTCTCCCATGATACGGGCTTCCGAGAGCGCTTAGATCTGAGATCGAACGGTTGCATGGTGTGATTCTAGACCTATGGGTGAATATCCTATCCTGGAGAGTTATTCTGCAAATTTTCAGCAACTTAGCATGCGACCGTTCGATCTCAGATCCAAGGGCTGCCAGCAGCCCATATCATGGTCGCGGCTACCATGACCGCCGCCTCACTCACGCGGTCGGGCCCTTGGAGATTTAACACGGTGCGTTAGACTATTTGATGTTGGCATGTCATGCATAGTCATCACTTATACAACAAGGTTAGCTATAAGGTTGTCTATAAGAGTATTTTTTTACTTCTCTCTATCTCTTCATTCGTAGTATTTATTGCATTTGCCAAGGAGTGACCTCTTCCAATGAAATGGTAGTCTCAAGTCATTAAAAGCATGCACACCCCACATCTCTTATTGTTTGATATGTCAAGAAAAAAGAAACGATGTATGCACACTATAATGGAGAGTATCATATACTAGTATCAAGCATATGATACTAGTGTATGATACTACATCTTTAATGCTTGGTATCATATGTTGGTATCATATAGGACTACATTTATTGCCATGCATGACACAAAATAGCACATCATTAAGTATGATACAGTATCATGATATGATACTCAAGCCCCTCTTTCTTCATTTGATTCTATGCCACCTCATCAAAATTGCTTAGTTGGAGCGCATGATACTACCTATGATACTCCCATAAGATCAGCCTAAGTGTTTTGGGATTATTTTGTATTCGTAAGATGACTTGCACACCTAGACGGAGGGAGTAATTAACTTGCCACATCAGACTTTATGCCTATGTGGCAGGCTTAGCACCTGTACGAGCAAGTACAATAGTGGGCTATAAGCCCGCTTACATGGCATTTTTGCATATGTGGAGGGAAGAGGCAAGGAAAAAGTGGAGGAGTGGGCTCTCATGCAAGAGCCAGCCTCTATATGGTGGAGCATTGGGAGAGGCACCCGTATACCATGGAGGTGGTCAGGAATCGGGAGAGTCACGCCGGTCGTAGCGTCACAGTTAAAATGATAAAATGGCAAGTCAAATCACGGGGCCCCAACTGTCCAGCAGTAACTCACTATCAAATCACACAGCCCTACATTTGCAGCAGCCTACTCCCTCATCTTCTCGCGTCTCTGTCCAACCGACTAGGCGGAACTGCCCCGCCTACCGCGCGGTAAAAGCCCCGCACTCGACTTTTAAATAGTACAATATACTAATTTTGTATCCATGGATTGCGGCATGGAGCAAAGCCTCAAGAAAATGGTAGTACACATTTATGGAGTATAGTATATAGCACGCCCGGCGCATTCACGTCGCACCCCAGACGGTCGGTCGGTCTGGCACGCCGCTCTACAAATTGAACGCGGGTCATATTGCGTTTGCACACACATGTTGTCTCCTTTGGGTAGTGAGGTTATGGTTTCTTGTCATGTGGCATTTTTTCATGTTATATGTTATAATCTGGTGCTTCAGATCAAAATGAGGACAACTGCGGCTCCGGGGCACATGCATGGAGACTTCTTGACAGTCATTGACGAGGTCAAGCCGGCTCCGGTAGACAATAGAAAACTAGTACTCCACTATATAGGCAAGAGCCTCCGCGCTTGCTTCCTAGTGTTGCTCTCTTCACACTGTCTCGTCCTCTCCAGATCCAAACACAACAGCGGTGGCCACACTCTCTCTGCTCACCGCTGGTCACAGATCCAACCGGATCCTCTCCGCCGGGGAAGGTGAGAAGGTGCAACGTTCACACAGTCGTTGAGGGAGTCCTGGAGTAAGGGCTCCTCGGGCGTCCGACCTATTGGATATAGGTCGGGCTGATGGGTTGTGAAGATACAAAGGCCGAAGACTTTAACCGTGTCCGGATGGGACTCTCCTTGGCGACCAAATATGAAGATTCCTGTCGGTGTGGAACGACACCTATGGGATCACGAAGATCCCTACTACGGTTGCCGAGGCGCAGGGTTGCGAGAAGAGCAGGGCTAGTAGACAGCACATGGATTGTTTACGCAGGTTCGGGCCGCAAGGATGCGTAAAACCCTAGTCCTGCTTTGGTGGGTGTATTTCTGAGAGTTCTTGAGCTCTCAAAGTATCTGTGGTCAGCGTATGGTTCGAAAGAGCTGAATCCCTCTCCTTGTCGCCTCGGGCCTCCTTTTATAGGAAAAAGGGGTTGCCACAGTGGCACACAGGAGGTGGAAAGGTCTACAGTGGCACAAGGTTATCCCTCATATTACAGGACAAGGTGCATTTAATGCACCGCTTAGGTGTCCTCTTGCTTTATCGGGGACGGGGGCGAGGCCCGTCCCGCCCATCGCTGCTCCTCCTTGCTTCGACACACGCCTCGGCCAGGGATGCGTGTGGTGCAATGTAGGAAGGCAGGCAGCTGAGTTGGCGCGGTGGTGGAGCCTTCACGAAGATTTGCATGCCGCCACACAGGCGCTTGATGGGTTGGCCTGGGACCTGCATGTTGCCACGCAGGTGCCCGCCCAGCTGGTTGGGCTGGCAGCTGCATGTGAACGACGATGGGAGCCTGGTTAGCGTGGGCTTGGCGGTGGCCTTGCCGGCGTGTTTGGCGAGGGCCTTGCCGGGTGGCCTCGCAAGGGTCTTGCCGTGGTGTGTCGTCGTCCCAGGCAAGGATCTTGCCGGGGGTCTGGTGGCCTTCCTTGGCGAGGATCTTGCCGTGAATCGTCGTCTTCTAATCTGATCTTGAATATGTCTTCACAAAGAGTGGCATGCCACCACAGGGGTGCCTTCCCGAGCCCTGGCCCCATGCTGATGATGACACTGGGGGCCGTGGGCTCAAGGGTGGCTCGCTTTGTTGGTGCGGGGCGAGCTGCCCCGGCGAGAGTCTTGCCGGGGCCGCTGAGGCCACCCGGCAAGGCTCTTGCTGGGGGAACCTGCTTCATCCCTCTGCTCTTTGTGGTCTTGGCCTTGGCGTTGCTTTGATTGTCTTGGGCTTCAATCTTACCTTGGCTCACCTCCCTCGTTCTGCTTGGCGTGGCCGCGGGCACGGCTCTGACTGCCCGTGCACAGGAAAAGGGGTACAAAGATGCGCCCTATTTTTGTACACTGACAGGAGCCCCCGGGCCTGGGCCACACATAAGCGCAACACGTTGTTGGGCCAGGCCCAAAACGGTGCGCGGGCAGGTGGGGCGGTTTTTACCGTGGTAAGATTCTTCGCGCGCTCCGCCTCCCATGACCCGCGCGCGTGGCGCGATGTGGGGGGGGTGCGTGACGTGGGCGGCATGCGTGGGACGGTTTCCACACGCATGCGTCATGTCGCAGTAAAGAGGCGGCTCGCGTCTTCCCTGTAAAACGAGGGAGGCGTGGAGGCGTGGCTCATTTACTAAGCGGGGTCGGGGTGCGGTCTTCAAGGCGTCCACTCCCCACGATCACGGGGAGTGGAGAGGTCGCCTCACCCGTCCCTTCAGTTCTGCACATCTGCCACACGTCCTTGTGGTGGCAAACGGTGGAGGCGAGAAACCGGGCCGCCACTGGTTGGGCGGCGGGTCGGTCCTGATTCCCCGCACCTCCGATGTCTCGATTGGCCGAGCGGGGCGGCCGAGCCTCAACCCCATTCCTTTATAAAGAGGAGGAAGGGGGAAACAGCACCCCGCATTCTTCCATCTTCCATCTCTCTCTGCTTCTGCTCCTTCCTCTCACCTGCCATGGAGAAAGGGAATCCTGGTCCTTCGACGGTGGCGGCGAGGGTCACCGCTCGACAGCGCGTCCCTCCCCCTCCTGAACCCGTGGTGGCAGAACCGACCGCGAGGGGAAGGGGGAGGGGGCGAGGCCATGGGCGAGGCCGAGGCCGTAGCGCTCGGGGAAGAGGAGGACGGGGCGGCCCACCGGCCCCGCCCCTGTTAATGATGCCCTTCCCAATGGAGGGCCACGTTGAAGACCAGCCTTGCGAGTTCTTCATCAGGCTCTGCCAGCCCTCGCGTCGTCGTCTTCGTCTCCCCACTCCGTTCACTCTGGTGATGGAGCGTGCCCCGCCCCAGACCCTCAGGTTGCACATGAGGGGCTGTGGGAACGGGGGCACGCGGGTCGACGTCGACTTCCCAGCTCCTCGAGTCATGTATCACTGTCGTGGATGGAAGACATTCGCCTGCATCCACAGCCTGACAGCGGGGATCGTCCTCTACTTCAAGTTAACGGAGGATGGCCTGCTCTCCGTCAAGGTCTTCGGAGATCTTGGAACTCGTCTGAAATGCTGTGTGGAGAGCTCCTCTGATGGAGATTCTGACGATGGAAGCTCGTCCTCGAGCGAGGGCGACGAGGATGACAGCGGGGCGGACAGCGGGGATGAGTCCGACTAGGTGTCGGATGCCCCGCGCCTGGGCGGGTGCGGCAGCAGCAACATCTGCACCTAGACGCTCCTCTTGCAAAAGCTGGCCGAGGGCAGGGACAGCTCCTTGAACCTTCCGGGGCTGTCTCCTTCGGCGGCTGGCGTCGGGAGGCCGCGGAAGAGGAAGAGGGCGGGTGGCAAGGCCGTCAACTCGGAGTACGCGGGCACCGATGCCTTCATCGCGTATTGCCGGTCCTGCCGCCTCGTCTTCCAGCTCCTTTGCCAGCACCGTCATCACCGGCCCGCCCGTGGGTGCCCACTGAGATGTTCTCTTGGTGCTTTCTGCTGCTCGTAGCTCGCCTAGGCGCTCCTTTCTCTGTTTTGCCTCCTTGACCTGCCTCCTGAGGAGAGGGACAAGAAAGGGATTACGGGCATCTTATCTCTTTTTTAGTTTGTAAGCCTGCGGGCCTTTGTTAAATTTAAAACTTGTAATCCCCTTGCTCATGTTTTTCATCTCGCACGAACTGCACCTGTATGGGATGTTTTTAATGAAAAACGGATGCTTGCCGGGTTTTTCATTCACGGGCAAATCCCGTGACAAGGAGCGAATCCTTGTTATTGTCTTAAGATAAATGTTTTTCGCCCGGCAACAGGCCTTGCCGTCGCCCCACTCCACTCAACCATTCTCGCGCTCTTGGCGGAGGCAGGGAAGAAGTGGGCTTTAGGCTCCTCGTCCCACCTCCTTGCCGCCGCGGCTACGACCTAATCCGGACCCAGGAAATAATCCCTAGGTATAGCAAAAAGGGGAGCACGACAGCCTAGAGATAAAAACGAGGTTTCACATGCCCCAGTCCGGTTCCGAAATGCATGATAAAGGATAAAAGATTTATCTGGATCCGCAGCCCTTGGTGATCTTATCTCACCGCGGTTGGATCCTTGTGCTTGCAGCCCCCGGCAACTCTGGCTTGCCGGGGTCGGGGCGTCGGTCCATTTCCTTCTTTCCGAGTGGCTCAGCAGAAGTGCTCATGTGCCCTGCGAACCAAAGGAGGACAAAAAAGGAACATACAGACGCGCACTCGACCTCTAGGCTAGGGTTAGTCGCCGCTAAGCACTATCAACCCTAACCAAGGAACAGACTCGACCTAGCATGCATGCCATAACTTAGGGCGCCAGCGCTTCATTTATCTTCGCTCAGGGTCTGCGCCTGGCTTTGTACAAAGGGTCACATGCCTTGTCGGCAAAGCTTGTACAAAAGGTGGCTTGCCGGGAGGCCCGGCAAGCCGCGCCTTATGGGTAAAACTTGCGAAGATGCTCGATGTTCCAGGAGTTTCTCACTGGGACAGCATCCTCATTCTCCAAGCAGACTGCGCCAGGCCTGGTGACTCGCATTACCTGATAAGGGCCTTCCCACTTCGGCGTCAACTTGTTGGAATTCTTGGCCGACTGAACACGCCGAAGAACAAGGTCGCCTTCCTCAAGGCTTCAGGCATGAACCTTGTGGCTATGATAGCGGCGCAAGGCTTGTTGGTAGCGTGCCGCTCTCATAGCCGCCCGAAGACGGTCTTCCTCAAGGAGCATCACATCATCTTGGCGCAACGGCTCTTGCTCAAGCTCATCATAAGTGAGCAGTCGAGGTGACCTGTATATGAGTTCCGTGGGGAGAATTGCTTCTGCCCCGTATACCAGGGCAATAGGTGTCTGGCCGGTGCCTCGATTTGGCGTCGTCCTGATCGACCAAAGAACCGCCGGCAACTCATCAATCCAGCGCCTTCCACTCTTGTGCAGCTTGTGAAAGGTCTTCGTTCTCAAGCCTCACAACACTTCAGCATTCGCCCTCTCCGCTTGGCCGTTGCTCCGTGGATGTGCCACGGAAGCAAAACAGACCTTGCTGCCAAGGTCTTGGATGTACTGCATGAAGGCGTGGCTTGTGAACTGCGTGCCATTGTCAGTGATGATTCTGTTTGGCACACCAAAACAGCAGACCAGTCCTTTGAAGAACTTTGACGGCTGACTGAGCAGTCACCTTCCTCACTGCTTCCACTTCCGGCCACTTTGTGAACTTGTCGATTGAAACGTACAAGTACTCAAAGCCCCTGACAGCGCGGGGGAAAGGGCCCAGTATATCGAGCCCCCAGACCGAGAATGGCCAAGAGAGAGGGATTGTTTGAAGGGCTTGAGCCGGCTGATGAAGCTTCTTTGAATGGAACTGGCACGCTTCACACTTGGTTACTAGTGCCGTCACATCCTGGAGGGCGGTGGGCCAGAAGAAACCTAGCCGGAACGCCTTCCTGGCAAGGGCCCTTGACCCTATGCCGAAGCCACATATGCATCCATGTATCTCTGCCAATAGCTCCAGTCCTTCCTCCCGGGGGATGCACTTGAGTCTCACACCGTTTGGCCTCCTCCGGTACTGGACGTCATCGACGAACTGGTACAGGGCGGACCGACGGGCTACTTTCTCTGCCTCTTCCTGCTCCTCAGGAAGCTCCCCTGTTTGGAGGAAGTGGATGGTATGCTGCGCCCATGCCGGAGCCTGGGGCTCGATGGCAAGGACCAAAGGCATTTCTTCCGCCATGAGAGCGGCTGTCTCTATGGCCAGGACTTGACGCCCTGTTGGAGTCAGTCGCTCTTGGGCAGGCTCAGCGTCCACGGCAGCACCCTTGCTGGTGGCCCCAGGGGGCTCGGTAGGAAAGTACTTGCCGGGACTTGATTTCCTCCGCCTGTTCTGCCCCGCTGATGGATCGACAGATGGTTGAGTTAACCGGAGCAAAAAGGTACCTGGTTCCACAGGTAGCTTGAATGCGGCACGCTTTGACAGGTAATCGGCGATGTCGTTCAAAGCGTTCCTCCACCTTCCTCATCTCATCTACGTAGGCTTCCATCAATGGGATCTGATAATCCTTGTTGACCTTCCTGACAACGAGCTGCGAGTCGCCCCTGACGATGAGCTTCTTAACCCCGAGGTCTGCGGCGATCCTGAGACCGGCAAGCAATCCCTCGTACTCGGCAGTGTTGTTGGTGGACATCTACCTAGGGAAGTGCATCTGTATCACGTACTTGAGGTGTTCTCCAGTGGGTGCGACGAGTAGCACACCGGCACCAGCGCCTTGCAGCGAGAAAGCCCCATCAAAGTACATGATCCAGTCGTGATCTGCTTCCTTGCCGGGGAGAGTGGTCTCCTGGATTTCTTCATCAGGCGTCGAGGTCCATTCTGCGATTAATTCCGCCAAGACTCTGCTCTGAATTTTCAAGGTACTTTCGAACTTTAAACCGAAACTTGACAGCTCCAAGGCCCATTCCACAATCCTTCCGGTTGCGTCCGGGTTGTGCAGTATCCGTTGCAACGGGAGGCGGGTGACGACAGTGATCTCGTGGGCCTGGAAGTAGTGACGCAGCTTCCTCGAGGCCATAAGGAGGCCGAAGAGCAATTTTTGCACGCCGGAATACCTCGACCTGGCCCCCTGCAAGAGGGAGCTGACAAAGTAAACCGGGTGCTGCACCATCTTCTTCTTCGGTACCACTTCACTCGGCTGCGCGGGCATTGCCTTGGTGGCACCAGACTCTGTCGGGGGCCGCGCCTTGTCGGCACCAGGCCCTGCCGGGGGAGTCTTTGGCTTGCCACCCTCTGGTTCTGCCGTCACTGCCGCCTCCTCGTCGACCCCCACTGCGCCACCAGTGGGACGCTGACCACTTGATTCATCGCTGCCAGATACAGCAGCAACGACTCTTGTGGTTTAGGCGCAACCAGTATCGGTGTGGAGGAAAGGTATTTCTTCAGATCCTGCAGTGTTGCCTCGGTGTGATGGCCTGGCTTATTAGGGATGATAGACTACTCATATCAATAAGGAATTCCTTCTTTTCCGGGAGCCCATTCGGACAGAACTCCAAAGTTAAGCGTGCTCAGCTTGGAGTAGTGTCAGGATGGGTGACCGACCGGGAAGTTGCTCCCGGGTGCGCATGAGTGAGGACAAAGTGCGCAGAAAAGACTAGTATTGATCTGTGGGGCCAGTCTAGATCCCGCCAGGAGTAATGACCACCGGTGGATGTGTCTGGGGCATTAAAAGTTGGTATCAAAGCCGACCCTCGCGGTTACACGGATGGTTGCAGACAGGTGCGTGGTCATGTTGTTCATGACGTTTGTGACCCGTCGTGGCACCCGGCATGGCACATGTACCAGACTGGAAGCACAGACGTTTGTGCCAAGAGGGAACGTTCATGTGGCCCGACGAGGACGTCAGTTCCTCTGAGTGGGGGTGTATGTGATGGCCTGGCTTATTAGGGATGATAGACTACTCATATCAATAAGGAATTCCTTCTTTTCCGGGAGCCCATTCGGACAGAAATCCAAAGTTAAGCGTGCTCAGCTTGGAGTAGTGTCAGGATGGGTGACCGACCGGGAAGTTGCTCCCGGGTGCACATGAGTGAGGACAAAGTGCGCAGAAAAGACTAGTATTGATCTGTGGGGCCCGTCTAAATCCCGCCAGGAGTAATGACCACCGGCGGATGTGTCCGGGGCGTTACACTTGGCTTCTGGTGTCCACTCTATTGGGCCAGCCTTCTTCAAGATTTTGAAGAAGGGAAGGGCGCGCTCGGTGGACTTGGAGATGAGCCGGCTCATGGCGGCAACGCAGCCGGTGAGCCAGCGCACATCCTTGATCTGCTTGGGCGCCTCGATCTACTCAATAGCCATGATCTTGTCTGGGTTTGCCTCGATTCCACGCTGCGACACAAAGAATCCAAGAAGCTTGCCGGACTAAACGCCGAAGACACACTTCTCAGGGTTCAGCTTGAGGTTGATCTTGCGCAGGTTAGCAAATGTCTCTTCCAGATCTTGCACAAGAGTGGGCCCGTCTTTGGTTTTGACCACTATGTTATCCATGCAGGCCTCCATATTTCTATGGAGCTAAGGTTCAAAACCAATTTGGACCGCTCTTGCAAACGTTGAGCCGGCACTCTTCAACCCGAAAGGCATCCGTAAAAAACAATATGTACCACGTGGGGTGATGAATGTCGTCTTCTCTTCATCCTCTCTTGTCATGAAGATTTGGTGGTAGCCTGATTAGGCGTCGAGGAATGATAACAGATCACACCCGGATGTGGAGTCAACAATCTGGTCGATGCGTAGCAACAGGATGGGGTCCTTAGGGCAAGCCTTATTAATATCTGTGTAATCAATACACAACCTCCACTTCCCATTCGCCTTGTGCACCACTACTGGATTGGCCAACCACGTCGGGTGGAGCACCCTCTCACCAAACCTGCCGCTTCCAACTTCCTGATCTCCTCTGTGATGAACTCCTGCCTTTCCCGAGCCTGCTTTCTGACCTTCTGCTTGACGGGCCGCGCGTGGGGACAAACAGCTAGGTGGTGCTCAATCACCTCCCTGGGAACACCGGGGATGTCAGACGCTTGCCATGCAAACACGTTGAAATTTGCCCACAGGAAGGTGACGAGCGCGCCTTCCTATTTGTTGTCGAGGGTGGATCCTATGATGAAGGCCCCTCCCATGCCATCCTCCTCGACGGGCACCTTCTTGGTCTACGGCGGCTCGGCTCTGGATCTCTTGCTCTTGTCGGTAGAGCTCTCTAGCATGTCCTCAACGGTAGCATAACACTCCGAGGAGGTGCGCTTGCCGGAGTGGGTGCGAGAGGTCTTGCTGGGCTCCTTTTTCCCTCCCGGGCCATCAGCGGCAGGAGCAGGTGCCTTGACGGCAGCTGCTACAACTGCCTCCCGGTAGAGTTGGTCGGCGCAGATCAGTGCGTCCTTCTTGTCGGAGGGGACGGAGATGATGGTCAACGGCCCGGGCATCTTTAGCATGTTGTAGGAATAGTGTGACGCTACCATGAACTTGGCCAATGTCGGGCGGCCGAGGATCCCGTTGTAGGGCAAGGGGATCTCGGCCACGTCGAAGACGATCTTCTCCGTCCTGTAGTTCAACTGTCCTCCAAATGTCACGGGCAGTGTGACCTTTCCCTTCGGCTGGCTCCTCCCTAGATTGACCCCTTGAAACGTGCCCGTTTCCTCGAAGTCTCCATCAGGGATTTGTAACCTTTTGATCACGACAGGCGAGATCAGTTTCAGGCTGGCCCCGCCATCAACCAACATCTTGTTCACCCTGAGGTTGCGTATTGTTGGTGAGACCAACAATGGCAAACACCCGACCGTGGTAGTGCGGTCAGGGTGGTCCTCGGCGTCAAAGATGAGGGGCGTGCTGGACCACTTCAGTGGCTTCTGAGCGTCGAACGACGGCTCTGCTGCTATAATCTCTCGCGCCCACTGCTTGAGCTGGCGGCGAGAGGTATGCAGCGAGGCGCTGCCATCGACGCACATGGCCTCCGTAGCGTTCTGGAACCCTTGGTCACTAGACTCGTCGTCCTCGTCGTGATTGTTGTATTGTTGTTTCTTGTTGCGGCCCCGGGCGGGCCTCTCTTGCTGGTTGTCCTTGCCGGGGAGGCCTCCTTGGCCGCCACGCTTCTTGCCAGATCTCTCAGCACCGTCCTGGTCCTTCTCCTTGTCCTGCCTTTCGTACTCAGCCTTTTGCTTCTCAGCAAGAAGCTCGACTTGTCGGCAGTTCTGGAGGTCATGGCCCTTGGTGCGGTGGATCTTACAATATTGCTTGTCGGAGCTTTCTGGCTTGTCGGTAGCCGCCAGGGCCTGGTAGGCAGCGGACCCGGCAATCTCCTTGTCGGGGGCATCTGCCTTGACCTTCTTGCTGGCACTGGTATTGTCAGATCCCTCAATGGCAAGCACGACCTTGCCTTTGCATTTCCTGTTGCGATACCGGCTCTTCTTCGTCGGAGTGGCGGCGTCTTCATCAGTAGAGTCGGTTTCCACGCCGGCATCTTCGCCGGGGTACTTCCTTCCCTCTTCAGCCCGGGCGCACCTATTGGCCAAAATGTAGAGCTCGGCCACATCCTTAACCTTGGTCATCGCCAGCTCCTCGCGCATCTTGTGATTGCGTATGTTCTGGTGGAACATGCTAATCACAGCGGCGGGATGAACGTTGGGGATGTTGTACTGCACCCAGCTGAATCTCTGGATGTACTTGCGCAGGGTCTCCCCTTCCTTCTGGGGAATGATATGCAGATCACTGGCCTGGCCATGAGCTTGGTGGCCTCCTGTGAAGGCGCCAACAAACTCATGGCACAGATCTGACCAGGAAGAAATGGAATCCACCGGCAAGTGCATCAACCAAGACATCACATTGGGCTTGAGCGCCAGCGGGAAATAGTTGGCAATCACCATGTCGTCGCGAGCCCTAGCGACCTGCATCGCGATGGTGTAGATGCTGAGGAACTCGGACGGATGGGTCTTGCCGGTGTACTTCTCGCTGATGTCAGGCTTGAACGTGCGGTGGGACGGCCACTGGAACTGCCTCAGCTCACGGGTAAAAGCCGGGCAGCCCACCTCGTAAGATAGGCCGCCGGGGCCCCCCGGTGTCGGGTGGTCCATAGCGGGCCCCGCCCGCTTGTCCGATTGGCGGCGCGTTTCGCGCCGGCGCTCGACGGTGGTTCGAGCGTCTTTGTGAGCTCGCTCCCAAAGGACCTGGTGCTGGTCGCAGAGGGTCCGAGGGTCGGACGACGCTATGGAGATGTTATCACAAGCATCGTCGCAATGGGCCGACGCCCGCGGCGGCTGGTGAGGAGGAGGAGAGTGCACCATGGCCGCAGCTCCCCCAGTCCTCCCAGTGCCAGCATGTGGTGGCTCGGTGGAGCGCCGGCCCGAGGGCCCCGGTCGGTCGAGGATCGTCTTTGTTTGCGATGGCGACGAGGCTCCGGATGGTGGCCCTCCACTCATCAAGCTTTTCCGTAGCAGGAGGGAAGTCGAGGAGAAGCTGTGCACGTGCCAAAGCTTCCACTGGCGTGGGCGGCGGCGACAGCTTCGTGGATCGCGGCGCGCTTCGACTTCTAACTATGTTAGAAGGAGCTCCGTCATGACCCACCGGCTGCGCGCCATTTTCGCCAGCGCTTCGGCGAGCGTGCTGACAGCCCTCATTTTGTCGATGACGCACAAGGCTCTTCCCATGGCGATGCCTAGGGTCACCATCGTGGTGACGCTGCTCGGCATGCACACCATGGGAAGAACGTGCGGTGGTTGCCGGTGTAGGAGTCCCGGAGGTCGCCGCGCCACCCGGAGTCGGCATAGCGACGCCCCTGGAGGGTCCCGCGCCACCTGCGGGGGGGCCAGCTCCGTCCTTGGACCCGGCGACGTGTAGCCGGTCGTCTAGCGTGCAAACGGCGCCGCTCGCTAGGCTCCGACTGCCTGGGCGATGCTGGTGCCCACGGGCCACGGCCCGGGTCCTGTCTGTGACTAGTCCGCTGCTCGTCCGCACTGGCACGGGTCGTTCGGCTCCCAACGCGACCGCCGTGGCTGTCCTCTTCTTAGGGGCCATGGCGATGAAGAACTGCTAGGCTAACTACTAGACCAGATTCTCACAATTGCGCCCCCTACCTGGCGCGCCAAGGATGTCGGTGTGGAACGACACCTGTGGGATCACGAGTATCCCTACTACGGTTGCCGGGGCGCAGGGTTGCGAGAAGAGCAAGGCTAGTAGACAGCACAAGGATCGTTTACCCAGGTTCGGGCCGCAAGGATGCGTAAAACCCTAGTCCTGCTTTGGCTGTATTTCTGAGAGTTCTTGAGCTCTCGAACTAGCTGTGGTCAGTGTATGGTTCGAAAGAGCCGAATCCCTCTCCTTGTCGCCTCGGGCCTCCTTTTATAGGAAAAAGGGGTTGCCATAGTGGCACACAGGAGGTGGAAAGGTCTATAGTGGCACGAGGTTATCCGTCGTACTACATGACAAGGTGCATTTAATGCACCGCTTAGGTGTCCTCTTGCTTTATCAGGGACGGGGGCGAGGCCCGTCCCGTCCGTCGCCGCTCCTCCTCGCTTCGACATGCGCCTCGGCCAGGGATGCGTGCGGTGCCATGTAGGCAGGCAGGCAGCTGAGTTGGCGTGGTGGTGGATCCTTTACAAAGATCTGGATGCCGCCACACATGCGCTTGATGGGTTGTCCTGGGAGCTGCATGTTGCCACGCAGGTGCCCGGCCAGTTGGTTGGGCTGGCAGCTACATGTGAACGACGGTGGGAGCCTGGTTGACGTGGGTTTGGCGGTGGCCTTGCCGGCGTCTTTGGCGACGGCCTTGCCGGGTGGCCCGGCAAGGGTCTTGCCGTGGTGTGTTGTCATCCCCGGCAAGAATCTTGCGGGGGTCTGGTGGCCTTCCTTGGCGAGGATCTTGCTGTGAATCGTCATCTTCTAATCTGATCTTGAATATGTCTTCACAAAGAGCCGCATGCCACCACAGGGGTGCCTTCCCGAGCCCTGGCCCCATGCTGATGATGACACTGGGGGCCATGGGCTCAAGGGTGGATCGCTCTGTTGGTGCGGGGGAGCTGCCCCAGCGAGAGTCTTGCCGGGGCCGCTGAGGCCACCCGGCGAGAGTCTTGCCGGGGCCGTTGAGGCCACCCAGCAAGGGTCTTGCTAGGGGAACCTACTTTGTCCCTCTACTCTTTGTGGTCTTGGCCTTGGCATTGCTTTGATTGTCTTGGGCTTCGATCTTACCTTGGCTCACCTCCCTCGTTCTGCTTGGTGTGGCCGCGGGCGCGGCTCTAACTGCCCGTGCACAGGAAAAGGGGTACAAAGATGCGCCTCTATTGTTGTACACCGACAATTCCTTTCTCTGTAACCGACCTTATGTAACCCTAGATCCCTCCTGTGTCTATATAAACAGGAGGGCTAGGTCCGTAGATATATCCTCATAATCATAGTCAGACAGGCTAGACTTTTAGGGTTTAGCCATTACGATCTCATGGTAGATCAACTCTTGTAATACTCATATTCATCAAGATCAATCAAGAAGGAAGTAGGGTATTACCTCCATAGAGAGGGCCTGAACCTGGGTAAACACTGTGTCCCCTATCTCCTGTTACATCGACCTTAGACGCACAGTTCGGGACCCCCTACCCGAGATCCACCGGTTTTGACACCGACATTGGTGCTTTCATTGAGAGTTCCAATGTGCCATCGTCAAAAGGTTTGATGGCTCCTTCAATCATCCACAATGACGCTGTCCAAGGAGAAGTCTTCCTCCCTGGACAGATCTTCGTGTTCGACAGCTTCGCACTGCGGGCCAACTTGCTTGGCCATTTGGAGCAGATCGAAAGCTATGCCCCTGGCCACCAGGTCAGATTGGAAAGCATGAACTACGTCACGGATATCCATGGAGACTTGATCTTCGACGGATTCGAGACCACGACAGCCGCTCCCACTACAAGAAAGACACATCCGTGGCATTTTGGGCCGAACAATTTTTTTCTGTCGTACATATGACACTTCTATGACAATAATTGTGACAAAATCCGGTATCATCATAGATGTGGTGGGCTCCTACTTCTATGACAAAAAATCATGACAGAAAATGGGCTTTTCGTCCTGGGCAGGCCAGAGACGCAACTGCATGACATTCTTTGGGCCGTCCATGACGGAAAAAACCATGGTAGAAGCGAGGGGAAGGAAAATTTCTGGGAGTTCCCGGTTATGGTGGGAGGTCGGGGGCCGAGCGATGCGCATTTCTCTCGTACACATACGCGCATGTGTGCGAGGCGTTGGCTCTAACTGAACCCGAGCGAGGCGTTGGGCTCTAACTGAACCCGAGCTATTGCACTGCAGGCTACGCGTTACTGAACCCGAGCGATCGATCGATGGTTGTTAACTAAACCCGATCGAGCGATTCCTTCGCTACTACTGCTAACTGAAGCCGATCGATGCTGCCTCTGGATGAACAGTGAGCGTTGTTGGGGGGTTTGGATGAACAGTTCCTGGTGGGGGTTGGATGAACAGGAACCCGTGGTAGTAGAGGTCGTTGCCGCTGGATGAACAGTACCCCGATCGATCGAGTCGGTGGGTGAACAGGACACCGTGGAGGGCTGGATGAACAGGACCACCCCGTGGAGGGCAGGATGAACAGTAGATGGTGGAGGGCAGGATGAACAGTAGCCCGTGGAGGGGTGGTTGAACAGGAGCCCGTGGAGAGGGGTGGTTGAACAGTAGCTGGTGGATTAGCGCGCGGTGGAGGCTGGACGAACAGGAGCCCGTGGATGAACAGTCGCAGGTGGAGGCTGGAGGAGGTCGACGATGGATGAAAAGTAGCTCGTGGAGGCTGGAGGGGGTCGACGGTGGAGATGAAGAGTATCCCATGGAGTCCCGTTTTGCGGTACGCCACACCCCTGCCGATGAACAGGACCCCCGTTTCGACCGTAACGCTCCAACACAAGTCCGTTTCCTCCGTTTTGCGGTACGCCACACCCCTCCCGATCAACAGGACCCCCGTTTCGATTGTAGGAGGTCCGTTTCCTCCGTTTTGCGGTACGCCAGACCCCTCCCGATCAACAGGATCCCGTTTTGAACGTGGCCGGTCGAACACAAGGTCGTTTCCTCCGTTCTACGGTACGCCAGGCCTCGTTTCCATCGCCTGTTCCGTCCAAGCCCTCCTGATGAACACGACGCATTCCGTTGCCTCCCCATGAACACGATGCATTCCGTTGCCTCCCCATGAACACGACGCATTCCGTTGCCTCCCCATGAACACGACGCATTCCGTTGCCTCCCCATGAACACGACGATGACCCTGTTTCTCCGTTCCGACCCAGCCATGTACACGAGCCCTGGCCATACGTATGCGCGAGTAGGCGTTCGAGACCCCGCCCGTATGTATAGATACGTGGATGTATTTTCTTTCTTGCACCCTGGCCGTTGTACGTACGTGTACATGCTACGTGCGCACCTCTACTACGACACGTGCGCGCCTCTACATCGACCAGTATATATGTACGTACACGTTCGCGACCAGAATGACAACGCTACGTACGCTCCGACTGTCAGGCACTTCCTTGCGTGCGAAGATGTAGCTGGTGGGTCCCAGCAGTCAGGGGCAAACGTTTTTTTCACAAAATATGGTGGCCCGTCCGGTGGGTCCCCGCTGTTAGGTGGAGGAATAATTATTTTGCGCGTAATAAGGAGCACTTCCTTGTTGCGGCCATTGACCACGCCGCACCGAGAGCACCATGGCAGTGGACGACGGCGAGGCCTAGGAAGGGGACGACGCGGAGCCGGGGAAGACGCGGCAGTGGATGCCCACGCGTAGAGGAGTACGAGGGTTCACTAGTTCGCAGCGGTGTGAGGCTGCCGTCGCCGCAGAATAACAGGGGGTGTGGGTGAGTGGAGGGATGGCCTGGCCAGCGGTGGGAGTAGTATGGGGGCTGTGAGCCCTCCGCCGCATCGCAGCCGGCCACGGGAGGCAGGAGCAGGCGGCACGACTAGCGCTGCTTTGGGCGGCTGGAGCAAGAAGACCAGAGGTTGAAGAAGCACTACGGCCGTTGGATGGACATCGTACGGTCGATCGAGCTAGAATCGTGCATATTGACTAAGTTGACAAAGCCCTTCGTCCCCGTCAACTTAGTAGGCCCACTATACTGGGTCCCAGCTAGCAGGGGTAGTATTCATTTTTTTGTGCATAATAAGGAGGCACTTCCTTGCGTGCGAAGATATAGCTGGTGGGTCCGACCTGTCAGCGGCGGTAATATTTTTTTCGCGAAATACAGAGGCCGTTTCGGTGGGTCCCAGATGTCAGGTGGAGGAAATCATTATTTTGCGCGTATAAGGAGGCATTTCCTTGCGTGCGGCCGTGGACCCAGCTGTCAGCCTCTCCACGTATAGTCCACTTCAGATGCATGTCAGTCGTTGACCACGCTGACCACGCCACGCCGAGAGCACCAGGGCGGCGGACGACGGCGAGGCCTAGGAAGGGAACGACACGGAGGCAGGGAAGACTCGGTCGTTGTTTTTGTTTCCCATGTAGAGGGGAGTACGACTGTACGAGGGTTTACTGGTTCGTCTGCCGTCGCCGGAGAATAACAGCAGGTGTGGGTGAGTAGAGGGATGGCTAGGCCAGCGATGGGAGTACGGTGGGGCGGTGAGGCCTGAGCCGCAGCACAGCCGGCCGCGGGGAGGAGGGCGCAGGCAGTCCCGCCGGCTCTTGTTTGAGCGGCTGGAGCAGGAAGAGCAGAGATTGAAGAAGCACGATGGTTGTTGGATGGACATCCAACAGTATACAGGCCATCTGTGGAAAGCCTCAAATCTGTGGAAAACATCATACAACCCATCTGCCATTATTTCAAATAATTTACAATCCATTTGCTAATTCTTACGGGTTTTTTTGGAGCCCATATTCTTTATGCTAGCATTACAGCCCATATTGTAGCCACGGTTAAAAAATTATACGAAATTTTGCATATGTCGGTGCGGTCTGAACTGTTTTTAATCCCAAAATTTCGAGTCACATTCAGACTGATTTTAAAAATAAATTTATATCAATATAAAATCCAATAAATTGTCCACGCATAAAAATCAATGCAATTTAAAATCTTGAAATGAAAAAAAGATATTTGAAAATAATTGCCGGTTTGATGTGTTTTAAAAATGTACAGCCCATTTCTCATTACTGATAGGCCATTTTCTCGGCCAGCCGAATGAAGCTCTCCTCGTCTTGAAAGATTTGCAGCCCAATAGGCCTGATAAAGCGACTTACTTGACAAATCACAGAAGAACTGGGCTAGCCATTTTTCAGAAAGAAAAAAAACTACTGTGCTAGTCTGTGGTAAACATAAAAGAAAAGGCTGTCTAGACAGGCCAGAGTGTCCCGCACATCCCAGTTGACACCCTGCTTCCGTCTCAAAAACAAATTAGATAAATGCCACTCCAATTATGGCGATTCATAAAAATGCCACTGCAATTTCCAAACTTTGAAAAATGCCACTGAAATTTTTGCAAACTTTGAAAAACGCCACTGCAGTTTGCAAACTTTGAAAAACGCCAGTCCAGACTTCGAAAAATGCCACTAGAAATAGCATGAAATGGTCTTTTCAAACTTTGGGAATTGCAGTGGCATTTCTCGGATACACTAGATTTGGAGTGGCATTTATCAAATTAACCCAAAACAAGAATAACTGGGCGAGCTGTTGGGTCCCTGGTGTCAGCCGCTTGTTGTGCAATTCTATCATTTATTGACTATGTTGACAATGGCATGGGACCTAGATGTCAGAAATCCACTAGGAGGAGCCATTTTTTATTGGCTTGAAATAAGGAGGCACTTGCTTGCGTACTGCCATGACCTTGGCGGGTCCTTGCTGTCATCCTCTCCACGTACAATCATCTCCTGATTGTGTACGCGTCAACTTGCTAGGCCCACAAGTCAGCCTCTAAGTCGTGGAGGACAAATACAACCCATTTAAAAAAAATAACAGCCCATTCCATACGTTCAAACAAAAAAGTTCAACATTCAGACAAAAGTAACAGGTCTAATCCACATATAGAGTACTGAACTTCCATGTTGACAACCATCATAGCCAAGTTAACTATCTACTCCCACTAACACTCTAGTAGCGTACAAGTACTAACTTACTCTTAGCTAACTAGACGATGCTCGCCACCATCTGCTGTCCATGCTAAACGCCGGCACCGGCGTCCTCCGCCTCGCCTCGGACTTGCCAGAGGTGCGATAGGACGCGTTGCTCGCGCGTGTTGGCCCTTTCCATGCCGGCGTGGTCCACCGGAGCTTCGACTTCGAAGCAGGAAACCCACTTAACGAGCTGGTAGTAAAAATCAGCGTCGCGAACGCGTGCGTGCCCAACAGCCTCCAGGGCTATTTGCCGGGCGCCGGCCTCCACATAGTCGGCCCTGTGGCGGGCGCTCTGCTCGCGACTCAGAGCGTCGGTGAGCTGCTGCTCCATGTCCCGCTGGCGGCGCAAATCGGCGATACACTGCTCCTCCGCCAGGCGGTCGCGCTCCAGCAACTCCTCGATCTCCGCATTGCCATCTAAAGACAGATAGAATGCCTCCTCCCTCCGTCTGCCTTCCGGTGAAAACCCGAACACTAGTTCCGGCGGTGACCGCCTCCGGCGTCGCCTACCGCGGATGGGCGGGGGCATGGCGGACGTGGCGAGCGATGTCGGGCCAGTCGGGGCTTATGAGGATATGGCGAGTTGGGTCACGGTGGCACCTAAGAAGGCCAGGAAACAGTACTTGTAGGCGGAAGGTAGAGCGACGGTCATCGGAATTCAATGCATAATGGCTTAGCGCGCCAGCTTGCCGTGGAAAACTAGAGAAACTGAAATTATGACTGTGTCGTCCCGTCCCGTCCCGTCTGGGTCGCACGCCGACACGGCGGTCAAACGAGTGCACTCGAATCATCTTCCTCCTTGTCAATAATGATTCCACGGATTTAAAGCGTATCTTTTTTCGCATCAGTTAGCTGCGTTAATTACGGCCGGCTGCATGCATGCACTCAGAATCGCTCGCAGGCAGTACGCGAAGCAGCATGCAACGAGTCGCGGCCGAGGGCACGCATGCAGCCACTTAAATTGCTGGAATTAATTAGGCTTTAACTTCTGCATGCCGTAATTATTCCCATGCCTTGGTCTTGCTGCTTTGCTCACGGGACTAATAAATCCCGGACGGAGGGAGTACCTTGGTTGGTGAGAGGTTTGAATCAAGCCTGCAAACCGGAAAGGAGGTACTCCCTCCGTTTTTATTTAGTTCGCATATTAGCTCTGGTCAAAGTCAAGCTTTACAAACTTTGACCAAGTTTATATACAAAAATATTAAGATATACAATAACAAATCAACAACAAAAATATTAAGATATACAATAACAAATCAACAACAAAAATATTAAGATATACAATGGATGCTTCTCTTGGCCAAGACTCAGTATAGATCTAGAAAAAACATCTGTTTTTCCTACTAACATGGATGCTTCTCTTGGCCAAGACTCAGTATAGACTAAAAGACAAATTTGTTTGTGAAGTCTACAATTCCTCTTGCAAACGTAAGTGGTTTCACCAATAGCTGGAACCATGAGAATGAACCACACATGATGGAGGAACATCCACTGCAATATGATTTGGTCTTCTCTCGATCACACCACGAGACTATTTTCGGAATACAAACTTTAACTTAGGCAAAATGATGCCCATTGTATAATCAGACCAAAGCAATGAAGCACCTAGTGTTGGCTAATAAATAGTACAGTACTACTTTTCTGTAGTCCATGAAGTGACTATCCAATTTTTCTGTGTCTATTTTCAAATGGCACTGCATGCAGTGACTATACTATTCTCTTGTGCAGTTCAACCAAAATTGCGGACACTTTGTTTGTTTGCCATATAGCAACGGGCAGACATCTCTGTCTGCACAAATATCAAGCAGCTAGTAAACATATACCACACCTTGTATTTTCGGTTTAAACATGTCTCTTCCGCTTAGCATTTGTCATGTTCTGCACTAGACAATCTGATACAGTTATGTTTTTCCCTGGACAATTTCATACTGAATTGATTTGCTGGTTCAGAGCAGAAATATAGCGCCTATTCTTCATCAGACCAAGGATATCCATGTTCGCAGTGATGGAAGAGGTGAATTCAATACAACCGAAATTGAGCATCCAATCATTGAATCCTGTCCAGCACCTCCAATGTAGGTCCACCTTGCCAATAAATTCACATGCAAACCACTAGTATTACTATCTAATGACAGTACAAAAAGAGTAGCAAGATAGTAGCAAACCATGTACCTTCGTAATGAACAGCTCATAGTGCCACCAATTGGATATAAAGGTTTGGAAAAAAAACATGCTCCTAATGTTGAACCAGTTGGACTTTTTGTGTAGTTCCACTAAAATCGAGCATCCATGTTTGCATATATATTGAAAGTGTGATTACTCTAAAAGTGGCACTAGTTGAAGCATAGACTCACAAATATATGCATTCCAATTTCATAATGGGAAAAGGTAGCAAGATTGTTTCTAACCACCTGTTTGAAGGAATAAACAAAGCAACAACGGTTGATGTCAGGAAGGCATACATAGTTTTTTCTGAAAATCTGAGCCATTCCTGACCTTTCCTCTTCTTTTAAGCAAATTTTGTGCAGTTCTACTAAAATAAAATGCCATCACCGCCTTGACAATTCAGTGACATTGTACAAAAGGAAATGACTTAACATTACATCATGATGTCAGTTATGTAGTCCACAGGCATTAGAGACAAACATACAGACCTCCTCCGATAACATAATGAACATTAATTTTAACAAAGCTGTGACTAGCTTTACCGGGATAATTTGAGTGAACTCTACACCCTTTGTTCCTTAATATAAGACGTTTTCGTGGTTCAATTTAAAGTACCCAAACGTCTAGTATTTAGAAAAACTGGTAGTAGTTTTCTTGAGCACATATGTGGGAATGCTTGCCACACTTTATTTATGTCCATACGCTAATGCAACACCATTCGAATACTACAAGTATACACTAATCCAGTGGCTAGTGCAACAGTAGAGTAGTTAGTTTATTACAGGGTACAATACAATGGTTTTACTGAACAGATTTCAATAAACTCTAGCACTGGAAGGTTTCTATAAGAATTAACAATACAAAACGTAAAGGTAGCAAGTTTCAACATTGGTATACTAGCTCTGCATGACCATTAAACCAAATACAAAAGTCTGAATGTAACTAGCATTATTAACTAATGACAGTATAAAAAAATTGCAAACCATGTACCTCCAAGGTAAATATAATTTCGAACTCGAGGGGGGGACCTTAAAAATTGATATCCCAATCTTGATAATCGATCAAACATAAAAACTTGATCGAATGAATCAAGAAAACAGCCGGAGGAGGAGGTGCCCACTCTTAACCTTTCCTCTTGTCTTCATAATTGTCTGTGCAGTTTAACCAAAATAAAATGACTTCAGCGCCTTGGCATTTTGGTGACACTGTAAAAAAAATTAACTTATCTCATGAAAGTGAGGTATGTAATCTATAAGCATTAACAGTGCAAAAATCTGAAGGTAGTAACAAGTTTCATCATTGGTATACTGGCTGTGCAACAGCATTAGAATGCCTTAGACTGCTAGCATTGCTTAAATTTATCGGTGGCATTAGACTGAGAGCAGCATTAGTTAAATGTGGCATCACTTTAGCAGTAGCATTGCTTGACTTGACTGCTGGCGTTATACTAATAGCAACAAAAGTGGCAGTAAGAGCATGGGAGGCCCATTCGGACAGTTGGCGCACTAGTATGATGTACCTCCATGGACGCAGAGTGGTGAGGGAGGTATGGTTGCCCAGAGCAACAAATATCCAGGCAGCATATGTGGATTACGTCCCATTTTTTCTCTCTTTAGCCACCTTTTTCCTATGTGAGGACAACAAACCGATCGACCTGGTCATTCTCCATTGTGTTGTCATGCCTTTCTACTCTTCTTCAACCAAGAAACACGAGACTCGTTCCTTAGCTACTGATTTTCCCCTTTTCAACCTAGATGCGGGTTCGATGCCTACTCTCTTGGACAGTACAGTCTCCCTTCCTTTCCTTATTCAACCTAGACATGGATTAGTCTGCATGAAGTAGGGTTTCCTTTAATAGTGCAAATTATGGTTTTCGTCTGCGTGGCCAGCAGAGTAGAGGATAGCAAATTGGGAATATGGTGGAGTGGAAAAAGATCCACATGCAACGACGTGGTAGATGGGGCAATAGAACAAGGTTATGGTTCGAAAAGAGGTAGCATACCTGAGGGTTGGCGGGAAGTGGCTTCGCTCATGGTCGTCATCCTCCGCACACACTACGACAGCGAGCTTGGGGATGGAGGCCATCCCACGCGGGCGCTAGGTCTAAGAGGACGACCTTGTCGTTAGTGCATGACCTCGCTCGCCGACGACGAGTGTGTCAACGCTGCATGTCCTTTTCTTCCCCGGCGGATCTTTGACCACCGGTGAGGAGGGAGAGAGGGGCCGTCTTTTTTAGATCTGGAGAGAGGGTGGTAGTGTGAGAAGCAAGTGGGCAGCCCTTAGCAAGAAAGCGCTCAAGCTCCAACCTATATATCTTTTTTATACTACTAGTACTGGAGGTGGAGTAGTGGTAGAGTAGTTTATATTTTCTCTGCATACAGTACCAGTTAGTCGTGCTTCAAAACTGATCGGCAGGCCATTAAAAAAATAAAGGTCGATAACTAATGCGGCACCTCGGGCCAACGCGGCCAGATCGCATTTTGCACGAGAAATTACACACCATGTTTCGTTGACATGTGGTCCTGTTCCAACATATAAGTGAGACGACGGCGAGTAGTAGGAGTATTTCTGAACGGACGTGTAGGCCGGGGCGCCTCTTCATGAACCATGGCAAACTTGCAACCGTCCACCGACTCTTCGCCTTTCCCTCTCGATTTGGAACTTCTGTCGCATGCTCTTCCTCTCCCTCCTCCATTTTCCTTCAGCCCTTCACCCTTTCTTCTGCCATTGTTCGATCGTCTTCTCCATGGAGGGAACAGGCCGGAAACGACCCCGTTATTCTTGCCACGATCTGAAAGATGACGTGGTGGAGGAACTCATTGATCGGTGCGACGTCATCACCTCAGCTAGCATGGCAGGTTCGTTCAAGCCCATTCTCGACTCAACTAATAACATCATTACAAAGAACCCAAGAGTCAAGGAGCGGTTTGATCTCCCCTATCTTCTTCGCTGTGACCCTAATGATGACTGGCACCGGCATGACGGAGGCCTCGCCCTGTGCAAGTTGATGTCGCTTGATAATGATACGTATGATGTTAAGATGCCATCGCTTGAGGGCAAGGCTTGGGCGGGCGCAAATGGAGATTGGGTTGTTTACATTGGGTCCAACTGCGAGTGGGAACTTGTGAATGTGTACACTCGTCACCGGGTTCCACTTCCAAAAATCTCAGCACACTGCCCATAGGTTGAGCACACCGGTAATGTACGCACGTTCAAATACGATCATGGTGATTGTATTCTATGGAAGATAGCAATTTGTCGAGTTCCCAACCGCTCTTGGAATTATAACGACTATGATGTTGATGCTATCTTCTACAAGTTTGTTGCCTTCCTTGATGGTTTCACTCGATGGATATTGCTCAAAAATCAGTTTATGTACACGGATGAGTACTGTGATGCAATTCAATACGAGCGCCTTGTGTTTGCTGCCACCACTCGTGGCACTGTTTTTGCATGGCATCCTCATAGTTTCGGTAAGTTTTTCTTCCACCATAATTATAATTGTTTCATCCACATGCATGCGGGTTAGCAAGTTTCCCTTTACTAATTAACCTTCTTCTTGTGTTTCCAAGGTCATGTGAACATCCCACCACCTATACTTGAAAATTTTTATAACCAAGGGGGAGATGACGATGGTGATGATCACGAGCATGAGGACGAGCAGCGCCCATATACTCTGTGGCGCCTGGCAACTAATTCCGATGGATCACCTCTTCTTGTGTGTATACAGCCCACTCATGATGTTACTGGTAAGGAAGCAGGTGTCTCCCATGGTCGCACTCTCCGGACCTATTCCAACACCCGTTGCCTGGTATTCGGGATGGATACTAGTGTGCTAGCGCCAAATCCTTCTCCCTGGTACAGAATTGATAGTCTTGGAGAAAACTCGCTCTTCCTTGGACAAAACTATCTGATGATGGTGAAAGGCGATCCAACTGCTGTTGACACATTTATGAGAAGCAACTGTGTCTATATCTCGGACATTTGTGTGGTTCCCTACCCTGGTAGGGATATAGTAGGCCGCTTCAGCCTGGATGATCAGTCCTGCGTTGGTTTCCAGATCGACAATCGATGGCCCATCCCAGAGAATCACTTGTGGTTCAAAGCAAGCGTTTCCAACGCCAAGGAATGGTTGAGTTGAAGTTCATTTCATTGCTTGTTATTTGTTGTGTGGTGAAAACTTTAGTATTTATAATGTATCCTCGTTGTCGATGTGGGTTGATGACCTGTTGTATGTAATAAAATGATATGCGTGTGATAAACTTACTAAATTTATGAATGGCTTTCGAGTTATTTCTCTGAGTGAGTGGTGCGACGAGGCAGAAAAACATTTTCCGAATACATAATTGTACGTGCATTGCAACAGGTTATCGGATGAGGCCAATCAACAATAGTAGTACACTATTTGTACTAGCTTCACATGCTTCGCGCGTCGGGTGGGTGTTTTTACTGTAGCCATATGTTCATGTGTCCGCTGTACGTAACTAGCACCTCGAATCCTCGATACTAGTACTATATAGTAGGAGTAAGTAGTAGGGAGTAGTAGGGTGGCATGGGCCAGAACAAGCATTCACATCCAGGAGTACGGCACACGCCACCACCACGACATCCATCTGACACCATATTATTTCTTGGAGTCCATGCTAGAGCAATCTCTTCAACCTCGTCGTTTCTCTAACTTCAGCCATCACGCGGCGGGCGAGGTGGGGGTTTGCCGATAATCGGTTTCCATAACTGCGGTCCCACTTGTAAGGCCAACTCCAACGCACGACCCCAAACACACCTCTGTTTTGCACGGACTCCAACGATAATTTTGACTAGAAAAGCAAGACCAAAGAAAACAAGAACCACAAGAATACATTTTACTACTCCTGTAAGTTGGATTAGTGCCTTCTTGATGCATTCATTGTTGATCTGCGGAGGCTCGATCTTGCGTTTGTGCTAGCTAAAAGTGATAGAACACCTACTAAACTGCGCTCTATCAATATATGGATGTACTCTTCTTCCCAATAGAAAAACTTGCATCCATTCTACTCCCTCCGTTGCACAATACATGCCTTCTATTTGTCAAAATATATATGTATCTAGACATATCTTAGTATATAGGTACATCCATTTTTGGACAAATGGAAGTCAAGTATTTTGGAACGGAGGGAGTACATAATAAAAAAATTAAGTTAGCACAACTAGTCTAATCCAAGAGCAGAACCGAAGATTTGGTCGGGTTCTTCCTCCTTTTGCCGACATGTGGGACATCCAGCATCCAGGTCGTGTCATGAAAGAAAATAGAGTGGTAGTTGAAGCCACGAGATGTGCATCTTGGGTTAAACTGTAAATAGAATCTTACTACTCTTGAGTAACTCCAAAAGTGGCCACTGAAGATCTTTATTGGATTTGTTTTTCATCACCAGCACGTCGAGGTGAAAGATGTGCAGGTTTAGTGGGTCCTCTTGCGTTTTCCCTGACATGTGGGGCCGCATGTGAGCAAACAAACGATGGGCTCCGCGCGTCCGCTGGCTGGCTGAGAAGAGAGATAGAGGAGGGCTGAGCACGGACTGCAGGAAATTTTGTTCTACGTACCTTGATATAGGCTCAATATAGTGGGGTGGCATGGGCCATAACTAGCATTCACGTCTAGCAGTACGGCACACACCACCGGCTACCCACACGAGTCCCATCCACCAATTTTCTTGGAGTCTGTGCTATAGCCATCTCTTCTCCGTCCTGTTTTCTCAGCCATCGCGTGGTGGGCGGGGTTGGGGTTTGCCGATAGTCGGTTTGCTCAACTGCGGTCCCACTTGTAAATGAAAATGCAACACCGCACGCATTCCCGCTTGAGCGGCATGCCGGACCAACCGTGTGGGGTGTGACGTAAACACGGCAGGCTTTTCCTTTTGAACTCGTAACTTGTAAGATTTGGTTCTGCTCCATGGCGCGACCGATAGATAGAAAATAACGATTTTGCCTAGAGTAATGAGAAGTTTGGTTCTGGCGCCGTTCATGCATGGACTACGTACGAAAATTATGAAGTTGATGCGAAAGGTAAGATAATTACTGTAGTATCATATACTACTACATGGATTTGACGGAAAGATGAAAATACATACGGATCGATCAACGTTCAACGACATCCTCACGCCCTAGTGCGCCGGGTCACCAACCGACGTGTGAGGAGCAGCGGCGTTGGCGGCGAGCTCAACGTGCTTCTGAACAGTGCCGTCCAAGGTTGCCCTGCGCTCCAAAAAGGCCAGCATCCTATCGTCCTCCTCTTGCATGTTGTAGTCCTTGTGGACGATTTGCGCGTAGACGTGGGTGATTATGTCGATGGTGTCTTGCTGCGCCAGGCGCTGCGCGGCGAGCGCGACCTCGAGGTGGACATTCTCTGGTGCGACGGTGGGCAGTCGCAGGGCCACCAGTGCGTCAAAGAGGTTGTTACCACAGTGGCCGTTGAGGGTGGCAGGCATCGCAGAGCCTGGGCGTGTCGGTTGGAGGCTTACGTCAAAGTCGTCCGCAAGCTTCTTGACGACGGTGAACTTGTCGAGGAAACCGACGAGGACCTCGTCGAACAAGGAGACGAAGCTGTCATCCAAGCGGCCCCTCGCCGTGGCAGCCTCAAGCAAAACTACCTGGAGACGTTCCTCGGTGCCGATGGACGTGGTAGTACTCCTAAATCCAGACAGTGGTGCTACTAGTACTAGTAGTAGTACTACCAATGTAGTAGAGGAGTACTAGCACTGTACTACCTATTGGTCAAATTATTACGTGTTGCTCCTCACAGTGAAGTGACAAGACCCTGCGCTGGAGATGACACCTGAGTATAGGCGCCGTGTTTGTCATACCATAGTCAGCCTCACCATCTGCAGTCACTATCATCATGGCTGTAGAGCTAGCCTGCTTACAACTAGCCCTGTTCGACATAATTTCCCGTGCGTAGATGCCCGTGCATTGCACGGAACACCAAGATTGGGGGTGGACGGCTCCGGCAGCGGCCATCGCGCCAGATTTTTCCATGGCCTTCGACTCCTAGATGTGTACACGTGTGCTGGTGTGTGTTGTGTGCTGGGTGTGCGCGAGTGCGTCCTTCTGTGCATGCCGCCGCGCAGTGGTGAATTGTGCGGTCCTCAATGCGCCCTCAATTTACTAGCGTGCGGGGTGCTACCCCGAGTGGTTTCAACTTTGTTTTCTTCACCGCGTGTCGGATGGGCCTCTAGTTTACTTATTTTCACCCACTGCCACATGGGCTAGCACACGAAGATACAGAACACGAGCTAACAAGGCAGCATGTGGATTTTTGACCGGTCAACTAAACAATATACGGAGCTATACGCTGACACAGTGAGTGTATAATCCGTCGGTATAGAGAGTTCGAATGAGAGGGGAGGCCCGTGAGAGATAGCAGAGAGAGAGAGAAAGATCTACTCCCTCCGGAAAGAACATGCAGTGCCCCCATGTTTGGTTTTGGTAATTGATGACAATCTCTATGGACTAATGGTTGCCTTGAGTTATATTTGAAGGTTTTGTCCATATGCTTTTCTTGGAGTATGTGTTGGTTTCAAGGAGAGTTTGTGTCGACCAAGGTGCTATTCAAGAATTACCTAAAGATTGGTCTTATGAGAGGTTGATCAAGACTAAGTTAAAGAGTGAATCAAGATGATCAACCCACAAAGCGTAGAAGATGTACCGAGAGGGATCAAGTGATCCCATGGTATGGTAAGCATTGTCAATTATGCTTTGTGTACTAACCCATGATCTTTGTGAGGTTCTTTGTGGGGTTAGGTTGCAATGTGCAAGTTCAAGTGGAGCACCACGAAGAGATCAAATGCTTGAAGCTTGTTGTCCTTTGTGGTGACAATGGACCTGTGAAGATGTGCGGAAGAGTAGCTCGCCCATAGTAGAGTATGGGGGAGCAATCAACTAGTCTTCATCGACTCAACACAATCAAGAAAGGTTGCGGTGCAAGTTCAAGTGGAGCATCACGAAGAGATCAAATGCTTGAAGCTTGCCGTCCATTGTGGTGACAATGTACTTGTGAAGATGTGCGGAAGAAAGGCTCACCCATAGTGGAGTATGGGGGAGCAATCAACTAGTCTTCATCGAGCCAACACAATCAAGAAAGGTGGTCCAACTTGAGGGATTCTAGATCGTCATCATCTAGCGCAAGTGGACCATGTGCAAGGCAAAGGTTTGCGCTTGATAGGTTTTCTATTTTACCGATCTCATGATGGTAGTTGGGAGACCGGGTTATAGGATCGATTGCCATACTATCAAGGGGGCTCTTAATGAGTAGCTTGATCGTATCGTTCGTTGAGAGCTCAAACCATTGCATCCTTGCATCATCTTTCTTGGTTCTTGTTTGGTTCTCTTTGTGAGTCTTAGAGCTTACGGTCATCTTGTTGACAAGCTTGAGTTCATCGAAAACGGAGTTCGCTTGCATCTTCTATGATGTTTTCGATGTTGGAGGTTTTGTTGGTTCTTCTCGGTTGGAGGTTTCACTCCTCTTTTTGTTAGGCATACCTCCCCTGCCTCTTCTCGGTCGCTGTTTTGATGCTACTTGTCGTCTTGTTTCCAACAAGCTTGAGTTTGCTCAATTCGGAGCTCATATGCAGAAGTTATGGCAGTTCTAGTTTTCTTGAGTGTGGTTTTTGTCAGGGTCCCAGCGGTAGTACCGTGGTACCCAGCGGTAGTACCGCTGAGGAGTCACAAGCGGCAGTACCGCTCCGTAGCGGTAGTACCAGCGGTGACTCCACAGCAGTACTACCGTTGGCTTACCAGGTCCCTACCGCGTCGATTCGAGGGGTCTTTTTCTGTGTCGGATTGTGCGGTACCTCGCTGCGGCAGTAGTGCGGCAGTACCGCTCCTTAGCGCCAGTACCGCCCTTCCTCCGCGGTAGTACCGCCCAGTTCCCTCTTTCCCTTTCCCCTTCGTTCTGTGCGGCACTACCGCCGAAGGGAGCGGTAGTACCGCTTAACCCAGCGGTAGTACCGCTGTCTCCTGCGGTACTACCGCCCCAAGGTTCATGTTTTGTTGCTCCTTTTCCCTGTTTCTTCTGCCTGAGCGGTAGTACCGCTCGTGTGCGGGCTGAGCACATAACGGTTGGATTTTCCCCATCCTATAAAAGGGGGTCTTCTTCCCCAATGAACCTTATCCTTCGAGCTCGTGTTCTTCCCCCATTGTTGACCTTCTTCGATCTTGCTAACTCTCAATCCCTCCATGGTTGCTTGCTAGTTTTTGAGGGAAAAGAGAGAGGAGATCTAGATCCACATTTCCACCAATCACTTTCTCCTCTATGTGAGGGGAACTCCTTGGATCTAGTTCTTGGAGTTCTTTGTGTTCTCTTTCTTGTTCTTCCTCTCATTTTCCTCCCTAGCATTAGTTGCTTCGGTGGGATTTGAGAGAGAAGGACTTGGGCACTCCGTGTGCCCTTGCCATTGCATTTGGTGCATTGGTTTGAGTTCTCCACGGTGATACGTGGAAGTCACAAGTTGAGAAGCTTATTACTCTTGGGTTCTTGGTACCCTTGAGCTTGTTCCTCTTGGGTGCTTGGGTGCCCTAGACGGTTGTTGGTGTTCAGAGCTCAATCATTGTGGTGCAAAGCTCCGGGCAAGCGTCGGGGTCTCCAATTAGGTTGTGGAGATCGCCCCGAGCAACTTGACAGGTTCCGGTGACCGCCCCCAAGGGTTGCCAAAGTGTACGGGTTCGGTGACCGCCCCCAAGGGTTGCCATTTGTACGGGTTCGGTGACTGCCCTCAAGGGTCCCTTAGTGGAATCACGGCATCTTGCATTGTGCGAGAGCGTGAGGAGATTACGGTGGCCCTAGTGGCCTCTTGGGGAGCACTGTGCCTCCACACCGCTCCAAACGGAGATTAGCATCCGCAAGGGTGTGAACTTCGGGATACATCGTCGTCTCCTCGTGCCTCGGTTATCTCTTACCCGAGCCCTTTTCTTATGCACTTTACTTTGTGATAGCCATATTGTTTCTTGTCATATATCTTGCTATCACATAGTTGCTTATCTTTCTTAGCATAAGTTGTTGGTGCACTTAGGTGAGCCTAGTTGTTTTAGGCTTTGTGCTTGGCAAATTAACCGCTAGGTTTATTCCGCATTTGTTCAAGCCTAAACCGTAATTATTTAAAACGCCTATTCACCCCCCCTCTAGGTGACATCCACGATCTTTCACCTCCGTTCGATAATGTAGTTCAAACATTTTTTAAGTCAAACTTTTGAAACTTTGACCAAGTTTATAAAGAAATTACTTATATATACAATATCAAAGATAAATGATAGTATGAAGTAAGTACATGTTGTGATGAATCTAATGATCGTTCCAGATGTAAATGTTTTTCTCCACATATACCTGGTCAAACATTTCTGAGGTTTGACTTTTCAAAACATCCATATGCATATGGACGTGACAGAGTCCCTAACAAGAGAGAGAGAGAGAGAGTGAAAAAAGTGTGTGTGCGTGTGTGAAAGAGACATGGACAACACACGATAAAAGTAGAGAAAAAGCGTGTGTGTCTTATGCAAACATATCACACATGCATCTTCGAGAACGGAGGAAAGGTGAGGAGATAGTGTGTGGTTGTTTGGAACCGAGAGAGCAAGACCCCTAAGCTAGCACGTGGCCAAGAGGGGTCTGACAAACAAGGGAGAGAGGTCGAGAGAGACTTACGGAGAAAATGCAGACATGGGGAGGAGAGAGTGTATGTTTGTCATAGAGAGATCCCTTGGAGATCGGGATGGGACTACATGGGTGGGAGATCGAGTGACAAGGTGTGTGCGCGATAGAAGATGCCCCGAGAGATATCGAGATAGACGTATGGATGGAAGGAGACAACACGTGTGTTCCTGTTGGCTAGTAAGAGATAATCATACTTAGGAGGGGGGGAGTGCTTGCGCCTATGATGGATTGAGGGATTATGGTACTTAGGGGGGTGCGTGTCACATGGAGAGAGAACAAGGGCGGAGAGTGTTGGATGGGTCTATATGTATAGCGCGAGCGAGACATGTGTTTGTGTGAACCAGGGAGATATAAGGCTAGTTTGGCTTGCGTCCTGAGCATCTTTTGCCTGGCCTGGGGTTGTGGATGGATTTCATGCACGCTTGTTTGGTTGCTACCCTGTGAAAAAGAATGCCCGCCTGGCCTGCGTTCCCTTGCACTTTAATTAGCCTGGATGAACTCCATACACTGCAAGTAGCTTGGCCCAGGTGACCGATTTCGAACGCCTGGTTGTGCCTGGTCGTGTGGCCACAAAGCTAACAGCAACATGGATGGATATTAGCATTAAATAGTTGATGCATGGATTGATTGATGGGACATTGATGCTTTTCCTGGCCCAAGCATGAACCAAACGCTTCAGCACCACACAAGCCTGGCCAGGCAGAAATATTTTACATCTCACGTCCACACCAGGCAGTACCGGCCATCAAGGCATGAGGGTCAGGTCACGAACCAAACTGACCAATAAAGTTTGAGAGAGATTGAGGAGCCCCGATAAGGTTGAGTGGTGCGTCAGATAGCTGAGAGGGGGAAAGAGATATTCCATCCGCTCGATAATGCAGTGCATGTAAATTTTTTAGAAGTCAAACTTTGGAAACTTTGACCAGGTTTACGCAAATGTTATTTATATCTACAATACCAAAGATACATCATACAAAACTACATCTCATGGTGAATCTAATGGCATATGTTTGCCATACTAGATGTAATTCTTTTTCTCCACGTATATGGTCAAACTTTGTGATGTTTGACTTTTCAATAAATCTATATGCTATGGACCGAGGAGAGTGCCTCAGTCGAGACAGATCAAGTGCGTGTGAAGGAGAATGAGTAAGTGTGCAAAAAGAGTATGTGTGTGAAAGAGAAAGTGACAACAAACAATAAATTAGAGAGAGAGTGTGTTTTTTCGTTTCTTATGCGAACATATCACGCATGCATCTACGAGATGGAAAAGCGAGGCGAGGAGATACACGAAGATAGCTAGTGTGTGATTGTTTGCAACGGAGAGAGACACCCCTGTAGCACATGTCCAATAGAGGTGTGGCCAACAAGGAACAATGGTCGAGAGGGACACATGGATGGCATGGACGCATGAGGAGGGAGAGAGGGTGTCTTTGTGATAGAGAGATCCCGTCGAGATCGTGAGGGGACTATATGGGTGGGAGATCGAGGGAGTGCGTCCGCGATAGGAAGATGCCCCGAGAGAAACCAAGATAGACCATGCACATGTTTGTGATGGAGACTAAGATTAGCTAGTCATATACATATAGGGGGGACTGCGTGTGCCTTCAATTGAGTGAGAGACCATCATACTTGGCTAGCTGGGCATGAGATTGTGTGTGTGCGCGAGTGAGATGGAGAGAGAACAAGGGGGAGAAATAGAGTTTTAGATGGGCCTATCGAGTGCGAGTGAGATATGCATGTGTATGTGTGACCCAGGTGGATGGAGAGTTTGAGAGAGGGGGGGAAGAGCTCCGAGACGACATAGTGGTGCGTGAGAGAGTTATAGGCAAAGAGCCAAGGAATCTATGTGCGTACGATGAGTGCACCCAAGATATCTAGCTTGGACTAGCTAGAGTATCATACATAGTGTGAGAGAGAGACCTATAGATGGTGTATATATGCATGCGAACTAGAAAGACCCCCCCCCACACACACAAAGAGAGAGAGAGATGGAAATAAAGGGAGAGGGATGAACAAGGTTTTTGTGTCGGATTCGTGTGACAGAATTGAAGATTGTTGGCGAGAGAGAGAGAGAGAGAGAGAGAGCAGGAGTCCGGGAGAGGGGGAGGTCGCGTTTTATGCATCAAAGACTGATATAAACCATGTTTCGATATAAACTTGCATTCAAATATTTAAATTGGAGAACATGTTGTCAGCAATCCACACATGAACAGATATATGCGTATATCAAACAAGTTCATTAATTTGACTTTCAACATGTTCATGGAGTACTATAATACTGTACAACATGCTACTCGATTGAGGTGTTCAATTTTGGATTTAGTTCACTATTTTGACCTACTGAACGAGCTATTTCATTGAATCAAGATATTTCATTTTAGCTTTGATTCGCGTTTTTGAGTGGGTCAACTATTTGTCATATAGTAAATGGCTAGCAACGAGCATGTAAAACACATTACTCCCCAAGCATCATCTCTCCATCTAAAAAAGAAGTGGCAATCTAATATTTCAAAATTTGATCCGAATCGACTTGGTAAGGTAGACGTGGATGCTCGTTCTCCCAAAATTTGAACGAACCGTTAAACATCCTCTCTGCTTGGTGGAATTCGCCCGAGCAAATACATGGGAGACGCAAAATTACCGTCCTATGTGGGACACGCATCAATTGGCCCGTTGTACATCAAGGGTAGGTTCGTAACTTCATCCAAGCGCGCCTTCTCCTCGGCCGAAATGACATGTGCCGAATAATTTATAAACCATGGTCGGCAAAACACGCTCTCCTTGCCCGAAATAGCTCGCGCCCACTATTTCAAAACACGCTCTCCTTGCCCGAAATCGCTCGCGCCCACTATAGTTCAAAACACGCCCTCCTCGCCCGAAATCGCTCCCGCCCAGAGAAGCAAAGTTACTCTACTATCCCCGACCCTCAGTACACAGACCCAAGCCGAGAAGCCTATAGGCAAGGGTAGAACTGTAACTCCCCCTCACATTTCAGACAAATGCGTCCGTAAGACATGGTTCCACTCCCCTCCCAATTTCCCCTGCCCGCCCCCATTCATACCTCATGGGCGCCAAATCACCTTCTCCCCGGGAAGCTCCCTTCTCCCGAGCCGCGAAACCTCAGCCCCACCTCCATGGTGCCCCCACCGCACCAATTTCACAGCCACCCTCCTCCCTAATGCCGAAGACGTTGTCCATTTGCCATCGTGCACTGGGCCGTGCGCCTCTTACTCCATGCTGCTGGTGCTGCCTCAACGACGGCCGCGTGAACCGTACCGGAGCCGATTCACCCCCGCCGTTGTTCACGGCGCTGGAGCGGCTCCAACTTTGGATCCGTCCAGAGTCCTGGCGCTGCTTCGGCGTAGCCGTCGACCGTCGTGACATCGCTCTTTCCTTGCCGCTGGTCGCCACCGCAACCGTGCCGGCCTCATCGACTCGGCAGCTGGACCTGCCTACTTCACCATGCCGCCAGATAGGTCGCACCCTCATCTCAAATCACTTTATTTAGGCGTCAGTTGTCTGAATTTTTATTCTGGGCCAATCGATTTGCAATGGGAAGCAGCACCCCTCGAGGCGGCGGAGCTCCTAGGCTGTCGGTTGGCTGGTGTCTAACGTAAGGGTGCGGGGCCGCAAAGTTCGCCGCGGAAGCAGCGCTTAGATGGCTATCTTTTAGATTTGCGTGGGTTGAAGTTACTGCCGCCGCCGGATCTGGATGATGGGGAGTCTTTGTGGATTGGCCCAGGGGCGGTGCAACCACGGCAGTGCGGTGGGGCGGGGAGCGGGGTTTTGGCCGGGGCCACAGACAGCGGAGGCAGGCTGCTCTGCCGTTGGTCGCTGGCTCTTCGGGGAAGATTCCGAACAGTGTCAGTTGGGAGGCACAAGACGGCCATCCATCCGGCGTAGATCAGACAGTACCAAAATAAAATAAAATCATGTGATCCCAATTTAGTCTTCAGTCAACATATGTGTGACCACTCTCGTACCTTGCTGTTGATCTCTTAGTGTATTTCTTCAGATCAAAGAGATATGTCGTTCTTAACATTATGCGTTATCTGCATCTTCAGACACACCATCTTCCGACTCACCGCAGCTGCTCCAACAGGGGAAGCATACACCAGAAGGGAGCTATAGTCCCCACTCAACAGTTCCCTGCATCGAATGCACGTGCCCGACATGCACAGCCACAACAACTGCAGGGCCATCCACAAGTCAACACATGATGCTCACTCCTATGAATGGCAGCCAAATAGGTTGTACCCTCATCTTACTTGTGTGCAACATTTATGGCTTTGTTATTCATCTAAGCATGGAAAATAGATCATCACATTTCACTGTATATTCATGCTGATCTCTTACGGGTCTTGTTCACGAGTTAACGTTGTTCCATAGTTCAGCTAAGATACTTGTTCTTTAGGTAACACTGTTCCATAGTTATCATCCATCAGCCAATGGTATCCCACAGGCTGGTGATTATAGTATTATACCACTTCTAGTATCTCCTATGTTGTTCTTTAATACTTTTGTGTGCCATCTAGTTAATCTCGAGTACAAACAATACATATTCTGTAGCTTTCATCTGTGTTCTCCCTTTAGTTTATGAGACCTGTTGCTGCTAGTTAACCCCGGTCCTACTATTTATGTCGTCTCCTACAGGCACTCATTACATAAATCTAACTACTAGTTGTCTTCCATGCATGTCAGATATAATTGCACACACTGATATATCCATGAGAACCTCATGGAGCAATGTAAAGGCCAATAAACTTGATGTCAATGATACCCAATATGATGGAACATGTAAAGGAAGTTCTTCAGAAGACTTGCAGAAAGATGATGAATCCTCTTCACCCCACAAGGTCCTTGCTCTAACTTGGCCTGTGATATGGGTACAACATGCATATAATGTCCTGGAGTGTATCTACTCTGTTACAATGCCATGTGCTTAGCATGCTGATCATGCATGTAAATATGTCATGCCTTCCTATTTTTCAGTACCTATTCCATTCATGATAACATGTTTTCAAATTTAAGTACTGTCATTCTACTCTATCGCAATGCCATCTGCTTAATTTGGACATCATGCTTCCGAATATCTTATGCATTGTTATTCATCAGTATGTACTTCATCTGTCTACCATACCATGTTTTTTACATTGAAGTGCTGTTCTAGTGCTCTGTTGCAATGCCATCTTATTTTCCCAATCATACACGTGTATGTTGCCTTAGTTATTTCTATATGTATTCTGCTAGCATACAGTTTTACATTCAACTAGTGTTTTTTTGCTGTGTTGTCCTGTCGTATCCCTAGCTCTTACACCATACTCCATTCGTCCGGATTACATGTTGCCAAAATGGATAAAAAAGGATGTATCTAGAACTGAAATACGCCTAGACCCATCCATTTTTTTCCGGATGGAGGGAATACATGTCAATATGTCATGCCTTTCTATTCTTCAATACCTATTCCATCTCTCTGCTGCCGCATGTTTTATAATTAAAGCACCATTCTTCTATACAAGGCATGCAAGGGGAAGACGACTATGTTAGAATCTGAAGGGTTACAAACAAGGCCTTTGCAAAAGATCCAAACGCCAGGAGATAATAAACCAACTCCAGTTTTTAAATATACTGCTCCAGCACAGAGAAACCCAACTCCTACTAATAATAAGTAGATTCCAGTGGCCAAAGAACTTGTCCGCTCCAGTCTAGCAAAAATATGTCAACTCAACTCTAAGAAGCACGTGCGTATCCTTGCATCATGAAATTTTATAGCATGCTGATCATATTTTCTATATGTTTCTTACCCATCTCTCTTTTAGAAAATAAGCTTAACATATAGAAGAATTTCTGCACTGGTATCATCTATGAGGAAAGATTCTTGCAGGAATTCTCTGTACTCCAATGCAGATGTAAGTACCTATTGTATATCACTATATTTTTACATCAGCATGTATTTTGTTAATCGGCGTGAATCCAACCTTTATCCGATCTAAATTTAGTTGTAGCAAAATGTATGATTAAAGGCCACAATGTTGATTTTTGTAAGGAAAACTGCCTGGTAGTTTTGCATCCTGAGCGGCATGAGTGTACTATCTCATATCAGTGGGTTTGATTACTTTGGTTCTGCAGTGGGTTTTCAGTGTTTTTTACTGTGTTTTCCTGTCGTATCCCTAGCTCTTACGTCATACTCCCTCCGCCCGGATTACATGCCGCAGAAATGGATCAAACTGGATGTATCTAGAACTGAAATACGCCTAGACCCATCCATTTATTTCCGGATGGAGGGAATACATGTCAATATGTCATGCCTTTCTATTCTTCAGTACCTATTCCGTCTCTACTATAGCATGTTTTATAATTGAAGCACCATTCTTCTATATAAGGCATGCAAGGGGAAGACGGCTATGTTAGAATCTGAAGGGTTACAAACCAGGTCTTTGCAAAAGATCCAAACGCCAGGAGATAATAAACGAACTCCATTTTTCATAGATACTGCTCCAGCATAGAGAAACCCAACTCCCACTGATAATAAGCAGATTCCAGTGGCAAAAGAATGTCAACTCCATTCTAAGAAGCGTGTGCGTATCCTCGCATCATGAAATTTTATAGCATTCTGATTATATTTTCTACATGTTTCTTACCCGTCTCTCTTTTAGAAAATAAGGTTAAACGATACAAGACTTCCTCCATTGGGATCGTATTCGAGGAAAATATCTTGCGGGAATTCTCTGTGCTCCAGTGCTGATGTAAGTACCTATTGTATATCACTATATTTTTACATCACCACGTATTTTGTTAATCGGCCTGAATCTAACCTTTATCTGATCTAAAATTAGTTGTAGCAAAATGTTAAAGGCGCCAATGTTGATTTTTGTAAGGAAAACTGCCTGGTAGTTTTGCGTACTGAGCTGCATGAATGTGCTATCTCATATCACGCACATTACTGAATTGTAGTGCTTCTCTCATTGCCCATTCATTCATTGTGTCAATGTTGCTTTCGTATTACCTTACCTGGCTGATGATAGCTATGCCATATTGTGTTAATTTGGTGTAGGCTAGTTGCCCAAACGTTCGCTGTGTCAATGTTGCTTTCCTATTATCTGACTTGGCCAATGATAGCAGTGCTAGTGTGTTAATTTTGTGCAGGCTGCTGAAGATAAGAAGACAAACTCTGAAAATAGCAAGGCAACCCCATTGTTTCTTTCCAGTAAATCTAGGCCAGGTAATATGGCAATAACTCATGATTAATCTGTTTGGTTCCCGTCCTAATTTATGTTATGATGCAGTGCTCAAGACACTCTCCAATATCAATAATACAAGCCTGCCAAAATCGCCATCTGAATCTGTTCAGTATCCTCTATATCGAATGCGACGGAATAAATGTATGTTTGTGAACCAATTAATGGCTGAAGCAATAATGGAAATGGTGGATGAATCAGAGGTGCAGAGTCGTGCGACACAACAACTGATTAATGTTTTCAGAGACAGTGTGGTAAAGCAGCAAGAACTTGCCCAGAATCTTATGGGCGTCATCTGTACTGAGGTTGCAGATTGTGACGTTGTAGATGGTTAGGTTCCGCTCATTTATTTGCACTGGCACCAATCTTTGATTGCCTAGTGGATGTAATTTCCTGTAATATATTATGGATGTGCAACGTTATTCCCTGTATGCTGCACCTTTGCTCGTCGTAATGGGCTCAAATTATCTAATTTGGCCTAAAGACATGAACGAACTTTAGTGGGCCCATTAAGTTAATGGGCCGTTAATAGGCCGAAAGTTAATGGTCGGCCCTCTTACCTCCCGGGTCGTTAACAGGCCGACATCGAAGCGGGCAACAGGTGGCCCCAATTTATTTCACAGGCCGTTAACGGGCCGTTACTAAGTTTGGGCTACATATGGCCCAACTATACTGTAGGCCTTTAGCAGGCCGAAAGAGACAGTGGGCTTGTATTGGACCATGAAGAGCATGGGCCGCTAAGAGGCCGAAAGTCAGGTCGTATTGTAAATGGCCCAACTGTGTTGTGGGCCTTTAGCAGGCCGAAAGAGAAACCGGGCTGGTATTGGACCATGAAGGGCATGGGCCGTTAAGAGGCCAAAACTAAGGTCCGACTACAAATGGCCCAACTCATTTATGGTCCGTTAATAGGCCGAAAGGCACACAGGGCCGGGAATTGGCCCAACACTTAAATGGGTCGCTAAAAGGCCAAAACTCAGGTCCGACTACAATTAGCCCAACTGATTTATGGGCCGTCAACAGGCTGAAAGTGACACCAGGACAGAAATTGGCCTAACACTTAAATGGGCCGCTGAAAGGCCGAAACTCAGGTCCGACTACAAATGGCCCATCAGATTTATGGGCCGTCAACAGGCTGAAAGACACACCGGGCCGGAAATTAGCCCAACATTTAAATGGGTCGCTAAAAGGCCGAAAGATGTACATCTTGAAAATGGGCCCATCCATTAAATGGGTCATTAACAGGCCGAAATCTCATCGGGCTGATATTGAGCCAAATATATAGCGGGCTGTTAACAGGCTCGAACTGATGATGGGCTGCAATGGTGTCAAATCTTTAATGGGCCGAATTGGCACATCTCGTATGGGCCGTGGGCTTAAATGGACCTGACACAAGTAGGCCTTATATGGGCCGGCCTACTAATTTTTACTGTGCCGGCCTTTTTCACCGGAATGGGCCACTATTGGGCCGTGCCATGTGTCGACCTATCATAGGCGCCTCCTGTCCAATGAGTGGATGACATCTGTCCCAACGATGAGCCGACACGTGTTTCCTCTAGCCAATGATGATTTTACACGTGGAAAATCCCCATTGGTCGGGGCTGTTAACGGGTTATCGGATCCAAAACCCGACCCGATAGCTTAACGGCGTTCCGTTACGGTGGATGCCACGTGTCGGTCACCCTTGACGAAAGCACTTCTGTGACGCGTGATTTATCGTCATGGAAGTGGACACTTCCATGATGATAATTTTGGTAATGTCATGGAAAACTTCTATGACGGCACAGGTATGACTATCTTGATTCTGTCATAAATTTGTCATGGATGTACATGCATGACAAAAAAAGAGACCTACTGTGACAAACACGTATCATCACGGAAGTGTATTTTTTTGTAGTGTCCCTGCCACCAGGATGAACATGACATAAATCTGTCATCGGTCCATATGCAGGAGATAGTACCTGTAGCTGCTCTGGCCCAAGACGGGAAGCTCAACCCCGCCGCGGAAGCCACAGACTCAGCGGTGTTGGAGCCGCACACAGACTTAACTTCAAGTGACATCAATGTCACCGGAACCATGTACTCGTCTCCGGCTACAGGTTCCGAAACTTGCGTGTCCGCGTACGTCGAGCTTGATCAGCCATCGATCGTCAAATTCAGCTCCGCGGACATCTTCCGACACTCGCCCTTGGGCGACGTGTTAAACTCATTAAGAGCACTGTCCTTAGCAGGGGGCCCACAGCCAAATTGTATCCGGTTTGAACCGGAGGCTGATGACGGAGAATTTCGCTTCCCACCCACCGCCCACTTCGTAGCCACTATCGAAGACTTAACTGACATACTCAATTACGGCTCCGATGACATCGATGGTATGAACAAGGATGCCGGAGAAGAAGAGGCTCAAAACCCGCCGTTTACCGAACGTTGGACAGTCACTTCCTCGTAAGATGTATACTTGGTGGATGCACCAAAAGAGAATAGCGGCAATGACAAGGAAGATCCAGTTGGGGATAAACCTCCTGAGATACAGTCAAAGCGCCGGTGTCAGCGGCGCCGCTCTAACTCACGCCGCAGCAAAGACAGCAACACCGGCATAGGAGAAGATAACACTCTAGAAGGTGCCGAAGACAACAAAGACCCCGTTGGTGCAACTGCCGAAAAGGACGAACAGGAAGACGAGCAAGTTAGCCCTGGTAAACAGGCCACGCACAAAGACTTGGAGGTCCACTCTCCGAGGATGAGGCGAGCCTCGGCACTGAAGATTTCATCATGCCTGAGGAACCTCTTGAGCAGGAGCTCTTCAAGCGCCAGCTAATAGCCACTTTAAGGAGCCTGAAAAAGAAGCAGCATCAACTTCAAGCTGACCAAGATCTGCTCAACGAGAAATGGACCGATGTCCTAGCAGCTGAAGAATACGGCCTCAAGCACCCAGCCAAAAGCTACCCGAAGCACAAATTGGTACCTCAGTTCGACGACGAGGTGCCGGAGCACATACCACCATCGCGCAATGCGGCTGACCGACCACCACATGGTCGGGATAAAACGGCAACTCAAGACGAACACCAGCCCGCCCCGCCTCATCGCAAATACAAAGGTAAAACAGTTCGCGGTCATATATATGACCTTCGGTAGGACCTGAACAATAGATAAGGACATACCAGATCAATCTACGGATCGCGAGGACGTGCCTCGACACGTGACGACGACTATCTATTCGAACGTGACAAACCTAGTCATGTGCGGGCCGAAAGCCGCAGACGGACTCCATCGAAGCTACGTCGCGATGCGGCCCAATATAGAGGCGCCACACACCCTCTTTGCTCCACTGACGAAGTCATGGAACATGAATTCCCAGAAGGGTTCAAACCCATGAATATCGAATCATATGATGGAACCACAGATCCCGCGGTATGGATCGAAGCATTCATTCTCCATATTCATATGGCCTACGGTGATGACCTTCATGCCATTAAATACCTCCCCCTAAAACTCAAAGGACCAGCCCGGCACTAGCTGAACAGCCTGCCCGAAAAATCCATCGGCAGCTGGGAGCACTTGGAAGAAGCCTTCCTTGACAACTTCCAAGGTACATATGTTTGACCTCCGGACGCTGATGACTTAAGCCATATTGTTCAACAGCCCGGAGATTCTGCTAGGAAATTCTGGACTAGGTTCTTGACTAAAAAGAACCATATCGTTGACTGCCCGGATGCCAAAGCCCTAGCGGCCTTTAAACACAGCATCCGCGACGAATGGCTCGCCCGCCACCTTGGCCAAGAAAAGCTGAAGTCCATGGCAGCCCTCATGGCACTCATGACCCGCTTTTGTGTGGGTGAGGATAGTTGGCTGGCCCGTAGCAAAAACAATGCAAGCGACACCGACACCCCTGAAGCCAAAAATAGCAACGACAAGTCCCGACGCAACAGATACAAGCGTCGAAACAACAATGACAACGCCGATGATACGGCGGTCAATGCCGGATTCAATGGCTCTAAGTCCGGTCAGCGAAAGAAGCCGTTCAAAAAGAACAATTCGGGCTCATCTAGCTTGGACCGCATACTCGATCATTTGTGCCAGATTCATGGCACGCCAGACAAACCACCCAATCATACCAACAGATATTGTTGGGTTTTTAAATAGGCCGGCATGTTAAATGCTGAAATCAAGGAGAAGGGATCGCAAAGCGAAGACGGTGAGGAGGAGCCCCGGCCACCGAACATAGGGGGACAGAAGAAGTTCCCCCCTCAGGTCAAAATGGTGATCATGATATATGCTACACACATCCCCAAGAGGGAGCGCAAGCACGTGCTCAGGGACGTCTACGCGATAGAGCCAGCCGCCCCAAAATTTAATCCATGGTCATCATACCCAATCACTTTTGATCGTCGGGATCATCCAACCAGTATCCGTCACGGTGGTTCAGCCACACTGGTCCTGGACCCAATAATTGATGGGTTCCACCTGACGCGAGTCCTGATGGACGGTGGCAGCAGCCTCAACTTGCTCTATCAGGATACAATCCGCAAAATGGGCATTAATCCATCACAGATCAAGCCCACCAAGACTACCTTTAAAGGAGTCATACCAGGTGTAGAGGCCAGCTGTACGGGCTCAATCACACGAGAGGTTGTCTTCGGATCTCCGGATAACTTCCGAAGCGAGGAGTTAATCTTCGATATCGTCCCCTTTCGTAGTGGCTATCATGCACTGCTTGGACGAACCGCATTTGTTCGATTCAACACGGTGCCACACTACGCTTATCTCAAGCTCAAGATGCCCGAACCACGCGGCGTCATAACAGTTGATGGAAACACGAAACACTCCCTCCGCACCGAGGACTATACCGCTGCCTTAGCAGCAGAAGTACAAAGCGGCCTTTTCAAACAGAACCTTAATTCGGCGGCCGAGCTCCCGGACACTATCAAGAGAGTCCGAACTATTCTGTAGTAGGACAGCTCGGCTCGTCAAGAGCTCGACTAGCATTTCAGCCTCCATCCCAGTCCCGACCAAGTGGCGGCAATTGTACCGCGCATACATAACTACACACTCAAAATACCATGGCCATGGATGGAGGCATAACTAGGTTGTGATCCAAAATACGGCTCGACCGCCCCCGGACACACACATACTTTCACTGTTTCCTTTTTTCCTCCTTTTTCAGGTCTCTTTTTCACAGGCCTTCCATGACGGCCTAACCATCGGTTCTTTTTTGAAGGATAAATACACCCAGACAACAAGAAGCATGGACGTACGGGGGAAATTTTAGGTGGTTTATTTAATGATCCCTTTACCTGTTTTCAGGACCCACACGCAGCTCTCCCTTGGTTAAGGCATATCAAATAGCTTTCTGCTTATTGCACTACTTGTATAAATGCGCTTTAACGCACCAATGAATAATGGAAACAGTTTGCAGCCCAAATTTTACAGCTTTTAGCTTACTACTCTTTCTTCTTTTTCTTTTTTGATAACTTTATCAAATAGCACCCATACACTATGGTACGTTTCAATTTGCCAGGGGCTCTATAGCGCCCCACAACACGGCAACAAAGTCCGAACACCTTTTACAGTATAGTTTGGCACCCCGTATTTAGCACTATATGCATTGGCTCCGAATCATGTCTTCGGTCAATAGCTGGGTTGCCCGGCTCCTGTGCTTACTACCTTACGTTCCGCTGTATCGGCTAGGGTACTAAAGGGAGAACTACTACGATTGTGCCCTGGTTTACCCAGATGAGCATCTTAGTAGAGAAAGCCAAAAACTGACTGTCATGATGCGGCGAGAGCTGGTCAGCTCTTCGGAGGTCTCAAATCCTTAGAGAATTTTCCGCATTACACGAGGGATTGGTACTTACCCGATCAAGTGTTTATAGCATCCTAGTTCGGATACTAGGGGCTGCGCCTATATTTTATTGTCAAACTCCTATGGCTAAGTGAGGGTGCTAAAGCCGCATAGTCCGATTGCCTAGTTTGTCGCGCTAAATTCCTCCTTCAAGGACCAAACAATTGGATCAAGATTGTTTAGATTACATCCCGAACACCCACGTACTTCCTACGTGGGGGAAGAAGTCGACAACTGGCCAACTCTCAGATTTCACACAACACGGCCACACAGGAGGAGAGATTCTTCAAATAACACACATTATATTACAATAACGACTTTGTTTCATCATACAAGGCAGAGACAACATGAATGTATTCATTTGAAAATAATGTCTTGTGCACATTGCGTTGCCACAATACGAGACCCCTCCAAGACATCTGCAAAATATCGCTCGGGTGTGCGGTGCTCCTTGCCCTCTTGCGGTCCTTCGGTCGTAAGCTTGACGGCGTCCATCTTCGCCCACCACACCTTGACGCGGGCGAAGGCCATGCGCGCACCTTCAATGCAGGCCCATCGCTTGACGACGTCCAGCCGAGGACATGCGTTCACCAACCGGTTCATGACCCCGAAGTAGCTGCCGGGCATAGCTTCGGTAGGCCACAACCAGATTATTAAATCCTTCATGGCCAGTTCGGCCACCCTATGCGGCTCGACCAGCTGTTTGAGCTGATCGCTAAATGGCACTGGATGTTCTAGCGCAAGATATTGCGACCAGAACAGCTTCTCCGTTGAGCTCCCTTCTTCGGCTCGGAAGAACTCCACAACATCAGACACACTACGCGGTAGATCTGCAAACGCCCCTGGAGAACTCCAAATCCGGGTTAGTAAGAAATACTTCTTCACATACTTGCTTTGCATACTAAATGCCTTACCCGCTGCGATTTTCTTGGCCTCCTGGATCTCCTGGAGGGCGCCCTGGGTCTCAACCCGGGCCTCTTCCCTGCTTTGGCGGGCCTTAGCAAGTTCGGTCACTCGAGCAGAAACATCGTGCTTCAAGGATTCACATTTCTTAACTGCATCCTGGAGCTCTTGTTGGACCTCATCAAGCCTGGCCTCGTGCTGCTCTCGAGCATTTTTTCCTTCGTGGCCTTCCCCTTGGCTTCAGCCAGGGCCTGTTTAAGGACCTCGACCTCGGTCGCCGCTCCTACACATATCATGGCACTATGGTTAATACGCATTATTCATTCTATCTGAATATAGAGCCAGTCAGTACATACCTTGTTGGTCTTCCAGCTGCTTTCTCGCTTGCCCGAGCTCCAGCTCGGCCCGCTCTAGCCTCTGCTTGTCCGGAGACTTCGGCACTGTGCACGGTCACGGCCAGCAACGACGCCTGCTTATTCATATAAGACATATTTAGTTAGTCTCTTGCGAAAATAAATTGATCCTCTGTCCAGCTTTTCTTTCTGAACACCGAATAGTGTCTCAGGGGCTACTATCTATATGGAGATTTTCTCTTTTGCGTCGCTTACTTCAAAACCTGTCAGCAGGCTGCTGCAGGCCTTGGTTAGTCCACTCTTGACGGACTGAACCCTCTCAATCACCGTACCCATAAGGATACGGTGTTCATCCACAATGGAAGAGCCTCGTAGTGTTTCCAGCAGATTATCTGGTGCCTCTGGTTGGACAGAGGTCACCGGTGGAACAGGCACACACTCTTCTTTCGAAGGAGGTTGCTCGCCGAATTCCGGGGCCGTATAGGTATCAGGACATGTATTCGGGTGGGGGCCTAATTGAGCAAGGCCCCCATTCCCAGTTGCCATGGGGGTCTACTCCCCCATGTGTCCGGTAGCCGAGGCTTCGCCCTCTGACGCCACCTTGGCGGCCTCTTGAACCTCTTCCTGACCGGGGAAGGTCCTTTGGGGCAGCACCTCGTTGTCTCCCTTGGCCGTGGGAGAGTGAGAAGCTGGCGGTGACTTGCTGGCCATCGCCTTTGAATCCAATGAACCTCTTAATGAGGATTGCTGGGAGCCGTCGTGGGCTGGACTGCAATGGCATCATTTAAACATATTAATGTCATCAAGCAAGAGAGGCCGGATGTATGCACGTATGCGGGTTTTTAGTTCCTATGACGCGGCCAGAGGCTTGTTTCGGGGGCGTCGCTCCGGGCTGCTGTCAACGTCCTACGCGGAGTTATCCGCAGGGGGACCCTTCCCCCTCTTGGGCGCCTCCGCCTCTACATTTGTGGAGGCCGCCCTCTTCTTCCTCCCCCCATCAGGGGGAGAGGTGCTTCCTTCCTCCTCCTCGTCATCGTCTTCAGTGGCGGAGGAGAGAGTCTTGTCTTCGGACGACATGTCCGAAACTCCCTTGCGGCGGAGGCCACTCCGGACCCCCTTGGCCTTCTTCTCCGGCACCTTATAGGGCGCCGGCACCAGCATCTTCGCCTGGAGCGGATGACTAGTTCTTCGGACAGCGGAGCCGAACAGTGAATCCGCTCCGCCCTCTCCGTCCATACCTGAAAAAGCAATAATAATAAAGTTTGGATATCCTCCTTGAAACAAGCAAGTCGAGGATGCACCTTGAGACGTGAAAGACTTACCATAATGAGTAATTTCGTGCCCGCAGTCCGAGTCCATGGCAGGCGGCGTCTCGTTACCTTTGAAGAGAAACTTCCAGGCATCTTCGTGAGTGGTTCCGAAGAGCGTTTTCAAGGTTTGGTGCTTCTTCAGATCGAACTCCCATAAGGGGCAGGTTCGGCTTTGGCATGGGTGGATCTGGCGTACCAGCATCAACTGGATGACGTCGACGAGCTTGATGTTTTTATCCACCATGCTTTGGATGCACGTTTGCAGTGCTGTCAGTTCGTCCGACGAAGACCAATTTGGGCCCTTCTCTATCCAGGAGGTGAGCCGCATTGGAGCTCCGGAGTTGAATTCGGGAGCCGCGGCCCAGGTGGCGTCGCGGGGCTCTGTGATTTAAAACTACAATCTTTGCCACTCCTTGACAATATCCACAAAAGTACCCTGGGGCCACGTGACATTGGGCATCTTGCTCACCATGGCGCCTCCGCACTCCGCGTGCTGACCGTCCACCAACTTCGGCTTCGCGTTGAAGATCTTGAGCCACAGTCCGAAGTGGGGTTGGATGTGGAGGAAGGCCTCACACACGACAATGAATGCCGAGATGTTAAGGAAGGAGTTCGGGGCTAGATCATGGAAATCTAGCCCGTATTAGAACATAAGCCCGCAGACAAAAGGGTGGAGAGGAAACCGTAACCCACAGACTAAATGAGGGATGAACACCACCCTCTCGTCGGGCTTCGGGGTGGGGACGATTTGCCCCTTAGGTGGAAGCCGGTGGGCGATTTCTTTCACCAGATACCTGGCCTCCCGAAGCTTGGTGATGTCCTTCTTCCTAACGGAGGAGGCCATCCACTTGCCTTGCCCTCCAGATCCGGACATGGCTGAGGGCTTCCTTGAGGCGGAAAGAATGAGAACTTGGGCGCTGGAGCTCGAGAACGGAAGGGCAGAGAAAGAGAGAAGGCGTGGGTGAAGAAAGGGAGTCCTTATCTCCTTATAAAGGTAGTGAAAATCAAGCGCCTCCCCACTAGCCTTAAAACTTGCCTGTTCCCAAGGGCTGCGTAAATGGTACAGTTATATTACCCACGTTCGTATTGATGAAAACCCCGCAATAAGGGGACACGATCTCTACTTCGACAAGATGTGCCTATTAAAACCGCATCTCGAGATGTGGAACAGAAAACAGTTCGAAATGATGACCAAGCGGACGTGATGTCACATTACAAAAAGTTGTCAGCGGATTGGACTCGTGCAATATTACATTCTCTACGGATGTGTGTGGTGCTTGTATTGCATATACGGACACGTTCATTACGTCCAAAAACTATCTTAAAGTATTCGGAAGGGGGAACCCGCCTTGCAATGCCGAAGACAATCTGCGCGTCGGGCACCTCGTCATTGAAGCCTGGTTCAGGGGCTAGTGAGGGAGTCCTGGACTAAGGGGTCGTCGGGCGTCCGACCTATTTGATATAGGCCGGACTGATGGGCCGTGAAGATACAAAGGTCGAAGACTTTACCCATTTCTGGATGGGACTCTCCTTGGCATGGAAGGCAAGCTTGGCGACCAAATATGAAGATTCCTTTCTTTGTAACCGACCTTATGTAACCCTAGATCCCTCCTGTGTCTATATAAACCGGAGGGCTAGGCCCATAGATATATCCTCGTAATCATAGTCAGAGAGGCTAGACTTTTAGGGTTTAGCCATTACGATCTCGTGGTAGACCAACTCTTGTAATACTCATATTCATCAAGATCAATCAAGCAGGAAGTAGGGTATTACCTCCATAGAGAGGGCCCAAACCTGGGTAAACATTGTGTCCTCTGTCTCCTGTTACCATCGACCTTAGACGCACAGTTCGGGACCCCCTACCTGAGATCCGCCGGTTTTGACACCGACAGTCGTTGCCAGATTATGCATATAGTACTATTAAAAAAGCTAGTACGTGCTTAAATGGGGTGCTAAATTCTATTAAAGAAATTAGCATACCTATTTAATTCTTGAGTTCTTATTATTTATGCCACTAGTTTGTGTATCACTACTTAGTTTTTCCATTAGAAGTTACAACTACTCAAAAATGCCATCGATCCGTGAGATGCCTGCTCAAAAATGCAATTAGATATCTCAAAAATGCCATCGTTAAGTTAGATGTTCGCTCAAAAATACCATTAGACATTGTGATTTTCACGTCAAACCCGTTGACCATGTTACATGACAAAAATAAGCCAATTCTCGCAATGATAAGTGTGGCCCCGCTTGTCAGGAGTGACCAAACGAACAATTTTATAGGAAAATAAGAACGTTGTTGGAATCAAGTAGGCCCCACACTTTATTTTACTGTAGTGAGGTAGAGGGAGAGCTGGCATGTTGGTCCATCGGTATTTATGTCATTATAACATGGCAAAAGAGATTTGAGTCACAATAATGGTGTCCAGCACAACACACCTGTCAAATAAAACTAAGCACCCTGAAATTCTTTGACAAAACTAAGCCCCCTAAAATTCTTTGACAACTAAACTGCTGGCTATATGATGTTGGCCATATATATTGTACATATATAATGTGAAGAAACGAGTGGTAGTCATAGTACTTTACCAACTAAAAGATGAACTGTAAGAAATACTAGTATGTACGTACTGAAGAGTTAAAGTAACGAGTAGAAACATAACATAGTTCTGCTGGGGGCTCAGCACAACACACCCCTCATATAAAACTAAGCACACCAGAAATTAAACTAAGCAACTAATCCGGTAGACACTACATTAGAACCACCATGAGCAACGACACTGCCACCTTACTCGGAGTCCTCGTCCACGTCCTCGACTTTGTCCTTGTCCCTCTTCTTCTTGGCCAATACTTCTTTGCTTGAACCGTACACTTGGCTCTTGCTCTTCATCCAACCCTTGTAGATATTGAAACAAAGGTAGCCATCCATTGCAACATAGTGGATGTGGTCTATATCTAGTACATTCCACTACCATGCACGATGAAATATGTGCGGAGGTTTCTTCAGTTCACCGTACGAAGGATGAACCATGGCTCCTGCCAGGGTCAGCATTGAAGGCTTATCACGGGAGGACACCAACCCATTTTTCTGGAGGTCGAAGGGTTTGCCTACAAGGAGGCCTATCCGTTGCAGGACTCTTTTGTCGTCCGTAAAGTCTATAGTAACGAATTTGACTCGGCCGCCCTTGAGGAACTTCTTAAATTCCTCACACTCAACGCCGGCATGGCATGTGTGGCATACCAAGCATAAGTCATGCACACAAACCTGGATCATGACGGGCTTCTTCCTCTCTTCCTCCTTTAGATTCTTCTCTTTTCCCAAGACTGTGGTGTACTCAACATCTAGCCCAGTGACCCACTCATCATTTGAGTTTTCGAACATGTGCTTGAAGCGATCAAGGCATCCTTTCACCGTCGTGGAAGAACGGGTGTAGATGACATCGAACTCATCATCGGTGATGGTTCTAACCTTGTACTCACCACCGACCATGAAGATTTGGGACGCCATGGATTTGGGAGGAGGTTTAGGATTAGTGGAATTGCCGTAATGTGAAAGGACGGGATGACTAGGAGCGGTTTATCGATTGTAAAAATGCCGAGTGAGGGCTGCGTGCGAACGGCAGGGTAGTGACTTGCCTGGTGGATAAATGGATTCATGCACAGTACTATGGGGGCCCAATTGGATGTCATGTCTACTCGACGCCCAATTACATGGCTTTCGATGTCATGTCAAGCGTCAGGAAAATTACACGTGATACAAAGCTTCCGAGAACCCTTGGATCTAAGATCAAATGGTTGCATGCCATGATTCTAGACCTATGGGTGAATATCCTATCCTGGACGGTTATTCTGAAAATTTTCAGCAACTTAGCATGAAACCGTTTGATCTCAGATCCAAGGGTTGCCAGCAGCCCGTATCATGGTCGCGCCTACCACGACCGTCACCTCGCTCGCGCGGTCGCGCCCTTGGAGATATAACACGGTGCGTTAGGCAATCTAATGTTGGCATGTCATACATAGTCATCACTTAGTCACTCATACTACAACAAGGTTAGCTATAAGGTTGGCTATAAGAGTATTTTTTTGTTTACTTCTCTCTATCTCTTTCTTCATAGTATTTATTGCATTTGCCAAAGAGTGACCTCTTCCAATGAAATGGTGCTTAGATGAGGTGCTATGTGCATTAAATGGCTTAGCAACTCAAGTCCCCAATGCATAGGTGCTTAGTTTTTTGTTGCTAAGTTTGCTTCATCTAGGTACACGCGCTTAGCACCGTTTCTTCCTGGGGTCACCAAACTAGTCTCTCTCTTCTTAATTAACTTGCCACATCAGACTTTATGCTTATGTGGCAGGCTTAGCACCTGTAGGATCAAGTACAATAGTGGTCTATAAGCCTGCTTTACATGGCATTTTTGCATATGTGGGGGAAAGAGGCAAGGAAAAAGTGGCGGAGTGGGCTCTCAAGCAAGAGCCAGCCTCTACATGGTGGAGCATCGGGAGAGGCACCTGTATGGAGGTGGTCAGGAATCGGGAGACTCACGCCGGTCATAGCATCGTAGTTAAAATGATAATGGCAAGTCAAACCACCGGGCCCCACCTGTCCAGCAGTAACTCGCTGTCAAATCACATAGCCCTACGTTTGCAGCAGCCTACTCCCTCATCTTCTCGCGTCTCTGTCGAACCGACTAGGCGGAATTGCCCCACCTACCGCGCGGGAAAATCCCAACCCTCGACTTTTAAATAGTACAGTATACTAATTTTGTATCCATGGATTGCGCCATGGAGCAAAGCCTCAAGAAAACGGTGGTACACATTTACGGAGTACAGTATACAACATGCCCCTTCGCGTTCGCATCGCACCCTAGACGGTTGGTCGGTCTGGCATGCCGCTCCCCGAATGGAACGCGCGTCATATAGTGTTTGCACACACATGTGGGACCGCAATTGAGAACCGACCATAGGCACACTCCCCGGCCCCACAAGTCAGGTGAGTTAATAGAATAGACAGATGGGCAATAGTACTAGAGAAGTGTTGTACATACGTTGGTGGAGGCCTCGACGTTTGTGCCTGGACGATCCCTGCATGACACGGAAGATCAGTTCGTCCATGCATGTGACCAGACTCCAGCAGACACACCTAGATTGGCTATAGTCTACATATCATGCAATATTAGGTGTCATGTGCTTCGGATCACTGCGAGGGTTAAACAGTGACATCTGAGTTCCTTCAAGGCGCTAGTCATGGGGCCACATGCACGAAGACTACTCGGCTGCCATCTGTGTCAAGCCGGCTATGTTAATTAGGGCATCTATCGATGGACCCCTTTTCTACGATTTTATCTTTAATTTGAGCTTTGATCCTCGTCTAGTATGTCTGCCGGGATTCATGTTGTCTCCTTTGGGCAATGAGGTTATGGTTTCTTGTCATGTTATAATCCGATGCTTCAGATCAAAATGAGGACAACTACACCTCAAGGATACGTGCATGAAGACAGTCATTGACGAGGTCAAGCCGGCTCCGTTAGACAAAAGAAAACTAGTAGTACTCCACTATATAGGCAGGAGCCTCCGCGCTTGCTTGCTAGTGTTGCTCTCTTCACATTGTCCCGTCCTCTCCAGATCTAAACACGACAGCGGTGGCCACATCTCTCTCTCTGCTCACTGCTGGTCACAGATCCAACCGGATCCTCTCCGCTGGGGAAGGTGAGAAGGTGCAACATTCACGCGGTCGTCCTCGGCGACGGCTCTTACCAGTACCGGCGCGTCCCAATCAGCGTGCCTTGATGTTCTCTCCCAAGCATCGCTGGCTAGGGAGGGCCTCCAACCCCTTCTTCCTCGCTGCCGTAGTGTGGGCAGATCCGGCCTCCCACCTAGCGACATCCCGGCGACCCTTAGGTATAACTTCCAAATTATAGTTGAACATTCCAAGAGCTTCACAACCAACCTTGATGTTGCTCAATTTTATTGCAACTAATGAAGAAGAAGCTCTGTGGGTTTCGTTTTCTGATGGAAATGGAACCGGGGCTGGAGCCCTTTTCTTAAAAAATGAAGAAGAAGCTGCTAGCTCTTGGGGCATTGCTTCATTTTAGGTGAACTGCACCAAAAGGTCCGATGAATTGAATCATCCATGTTGGTGACTGGTGTCATCCCTACTACGATGGCGTTGACTACAGACATGGTTCCCATCATGAGGTATGTTCCTTTTTGGTCTGACCGTTTGCCAAAGATCCTTCATGTTGAGTCTGCTCTTGTGCTACTGTTTTGGCACTGCCATGATAAAGCAGTAATGTTATTAGTTTGCACCTTAATCTAGTGGCACTATTAATTTGAGGAAATGTTTTGGCACCACTAGTGGCACTAATTTTAGTTATATATCGAAAGAGGGGGTTTCCTTCGATTTCATTAAAGAAATCCAACCATAGAGAACCATTATCCGACAACATCTTAGTGTAAACGGGCAGTTATGCAACTACTACTAGAATGGACTGAGTACTAGCAGGAGACAAGTTCGCCACATAAGCTAGGCAGGTAGGGGGACGCAGCACTAGCTCGACCAAGTTTGGATTACAACCCAAATGCTACCACAGAAACATCAGAGGGGAAGATAGGGACTGAAAGAGCCAGCTTCAGCATCCCAGTCAAATCACCCCAGGCCTCCATCCTTGTGACGCACGGTACACCTTGTTTGCCACCTACTCGACCCTAGTGCCACTTATAAAATGAAGTAATAATACAGTTAAAATAGAGCGAGTGTCCTCTTTGTCATTTCATTTCCAATGCAGATAAAGAAAGTGCTTCTCTTTGTTTGTATATGTTTCATCAACTAGTCCCATTGTTAATGTTTAAGTGTTTCTACAAACTGGGGTGCTTAATTTTAGTTGACCTGCACAAAAATAGAGATTGGAGTGTCTCAAGGCCCCTCCTTGTACTACCACTGTACACAGATGTTCATCACTGGCAGAAGGTGTATCAGGGAGACTTGGGTCGATTTCCAGTATGAGGCGTACCGTATGAGGCGTCGCAGGGCCCATCTCACCCTCGCAGCATGGCATACTATGATACTATCGCAATATTTTCTTCTATTTATTAGTGTATGTTTCATCAACTAGTGCCACTATAATGTAATCACGGCTTTTCAGTATATGTGCAAACAGGGTTATTCAGCTGCATTTTGGTGGAACTGCACAAATGTACGGATGGAACCGGCATATATGCAGAGTGCGAGGTGCCAAGTAAAAACTTACCGACACCAACCCTGCTCCATCTAAGCATTGGCATCCACCACCATCAGTGGGATGTGTGGCGCTCACTGTTGATGGATCTTTCTCGGGAGCAAATCCTCTAACCAAATACTAGTAGCTTAGACTTCAAAAAAATACTAGTAGCTTATATTGGCATTTTTCTAGGGTGTACTCTTTTCTAAAAGAAGCACCAATCTATTTTTCTTTATTTGTACACAGTGTCACAACTTTGACCCAAAGGTCCAGAGCTATTTTAGCGTGATTGGCATAGTACTCAGAGACTTATTGTAAGCATGATTTTTATTAGCTGCCACACTGATTGTAAGCATGAGTAGATGGAAGATTAGGTTAGTGCGAAGCTTACCTTAAACCCTACCGACGCCGTTGAAACGAGGCGAACGTCGAGGGAACCGTGGAGAATGGGAGGGAAGCGACGCCGCGCCATCCGGCCTCCTCTTGCGGTGGGAGAACAGATTCTCCTGTGGCTCCGGCTGGCTCTGCACCCTCACAAACGGCACACCGTACTTGATCGATTCGTTATCCTATGGGTTCTCGACCTTCGACCTGTATGCCCACCACCTCCGCCTGACTTTATCCTCAGGCAAATCTGTCTGCTCCATCACCCAGAGGAGATACTCGATGAACTCGAAGGACTGCGGCGTGACTACCGCCGAGGAGTACATCGCCGCCAACATCGCCGTCGTCTCACTCTTTCGCATACATTGCCACATGGCCCTCACCGTCCTCGAAATCTCCAACTCATTGTCAAACCAAGTAAGGATCTCCTTCAACCTGGCTAACTTTGCCTGGTCGCCGCTGGCGATCTGCCTGATTCACTGCTGCATCCTCTCCATACATGTCCCTCTGAGTGGTCCGGTGCTAGCTTTGGAAGATGGGAGGAGAGACGGTGGTCTTGCAATAGAGAAGAGGGAGAGGCGAGACGGTGGTATTGGAAGGGAGATGATGGAGAGGAGAGGGGTGGTTTTGAAATGGAGAAGAGGGAGAGGTGAGACGGTGGTTTTGGAATGGAGATGATGGAGAGGAGAGGTTTCCCTGCCTTTCAGTCACTGACAGGTGGGCTCCGCGCTTGGTGGGACCCATGTGTCAGTGTTTCAATGGTAGGAGGCGAGATGGTGGTTTTGCAATGGAGAAGAGGGAGAGGCGAGACAGTGGTTTTGGAATGGAGATGATGGAGAGGAGAGGAGGTGGTTTTGCAATGGATAAGAGGGAGAGGAGCGTGCGGCAGCGATTTAGGTTTGGACGAGAGGGCCGACGCGCTGTGACTGCATCAAAATCAAAATCAATTTACCCTTCAATTAAGAAAGCGACCCCACATTAACTAGTCTCCATTTTATTGTGGGTCATAATTGACCATGATTTTTACAAATAAAATATGAAATGAAATTCAAATGGAATGGAACTTTCAGAAGAGTTATTTTTGGAACAAACGCAATCCAGGAGACTTAGAGTGGACGTCAAGGAAGAAACGAGGTGACTACGGGGTAGGAGAGCGCGCCCCCACCCTCGTGGGCCCCTTGTGGCTCCGCTGACCTACTTCTTTCACCTATATATACTCATATACACTGAAAACATCCGAGAGCACGACGAAACCCTATTTCCACCACCGCAACCTTCTGTACCCG